>NC_056725.1:1534904343-1535109343 GCF_019279795.1 Protopterus annectens | reverse complement strand
TGTTTTTGCAGACCGTTAAGATGTCTAAACAGCCCAAAGATGTTAAATCCTCAGGGTTTAAGAAATATACAAAATGCAGTCAGAAAATGTCATTGACTGACGGCCATACTATGTGTGTGTAATGCCTTGGAGCAGTACACCCTCAAGAATCCTGTGCCATTTGCAATTTTTTTAGCCACAGGGTTCTTCTTGAAAGGAAGAATAAGTTGATCCTTAGGGGCTTATTAAAAGCTCCCTTTTCAGAAGCTTATAGGCGAATGTCAAATTCCTTCCAAACAGACCCATTCCCCATCTTCTAAGTCTGAAAGATCCAGTAAAAGATCTTCTGCTTCATCAGAGGCTCAGTCTGAGCTGACTAAAAAGTTTCCAAGGATTTCTTCATCGGACCCAAAGCCTATCGGGCCCAAGAAGACTTCCACCTCAGCTCCTTCAGTGTCGGAACAGTTGGTGTTTCAAGTTCGGACCCAGTCCCCAGAACTGGAACTGGTTTCTCCAACATTGAGATCTCCAATTTTACAAGCTTCCAGATTTCCTGCCCCCTCCACTCGATCCTCCAGGAGCCTTTCAGATAATGATGATGTGGATCGCGTAGTGTGGAGACTTTTGAGGACACTGGCGCTTGCAAAACTTTTGTCGGATCCGACCCAGAGGGTTTTGGAACTGACCCAGCCTACCCTGTCGTCTTCCATTCCTCCCCCGATCCGATCCTGGACTTCGGTGCCGGAATGTCTGGAACTGGTTGTAGTGGAACCGTCGCAACTGAGATTTATTCCAGGATCTTTGGTTCTGATTACCGCTCCGACATCCTCAGTTCTGTCTGAATTTGAGGAGTCTAGGAGCCGATGCTCTCCATTCGGGTCCAGGGAGGAAAGTTATATTGGACAATTGTCAGATCCGAACTTGCCTCTCAGGGCTTCGGTGCAGGTGAGCTCGGCTCCTACATCAGCCTTGGAGCCAACCCCCTTGGTTCCGGAGATGCCTTCTGGTTCTTCAAAGCTGGGAGCTTCCTCGTATCAGAGGTGGGGGGCCTTCGAAGTGATGATGAGAGTGTTGTCTCCATAGACAGCTTCACTCCCAGGTCTAGGAATTCTTCCCCCAAAGGGCCTGGTGCCTGTCTTGGCACCATTGCATCCTCAGAGATGCGGAGACCCTAGGCCTCAGGATGCCCCATTGGCTGAACTTCTCTCTTCCGAAACCTCTCCAGAATATGCTTCTGAAGAGGTCCCTCATAACAGACTATGTAAGAGGAAGCATTTAGACTCTCCAGGGGAGTCTGTCACATCTGGCACAGACCTTGATGAGTCAGAAGGGTCCCCATGGTCACCCTCTGAGGATGTCTCTTTTGCAGACATCCTAGAAATACTTAAGCAAAGAGGTGGCTGGAAGCTCAGCAACCCTTCTGAGGAGGAGTCTGTCTACCTGAAGGCTTTTGGGTCTTGCCCTTCCGTCACTTGGGTGTCTCCGCCTTTTGATAAACTCATGGACCTAGTTTGTCGAAAGGCATGGGAATCTCCAGACTCAGTAGAGCCTGTCCCTCATATGGCAAATAAATTCATTACATCCCCTACTGATAAAAACTTTCTTACGAAAGGTGTCCCAGTAGATCCTATGGTGGTGGCGGCGGCCACCAAAAGGAACTCTCCGAGAAGTCCTCTTCTGTCCATCCTCCGAACAAAGAGTCTGATACGATGGACAGGTACGGAAAGCGCACCTTTTCTTCAGCGACCTTTGCACTCAGGTCCCTGAATTATCTCACCCATTTTACCAGATTGCAGAGAGATCTCCTGAAGGAGCTAGGAGATACTCTTTAGGGTTCAGTAGCTGAGTGAGTAACAGAAAAAGTTTCTTCCCAGCTCTCCACCTTGAATTCAGTGGTAAACTCCTCCATGAGACTCATTTCTTATGCAGCTAATGGAGCGAGTAGGGCAGCGGGTTCAGGAATTTCCCTAAGGAGACATTCCTGGATGTGCTTGTGTAACTTTGCGGAGCCTTTCAAATCTTCATTTGTTAACGCCCACTTCGATGCCTTGTCCTTGTTCGGGCCTAAAGTCAAAGACACACTAACCAGGTGTGAACAAGAAGGAAAAACTCTCACTGTCATAGGAGTCTGTTTTTCCCTACCTTCTAGACCTTATCCAAAAGGTCAAAAGGGAGGAAAAATATGGTTCCGAAAATCCCAGAGAGCTTTTCAGGGCACATGGTGATTCTTCCCCCAGGGGCAGAGGGGGAAGCAGTAATGGAAGACACTGGCCACGCGGCAGTGGGGGTCTGCAAAATCAGGGCGACAGGGAATCTTCCCTTGGCAAGCCCTTTCAGCGCTCCTAAAAGGGGATACACCTGTCCGTCTCTGGAGGCAGTCGAGGGACGCTTATCTTTGTACCCACAAGCCTGGCAAGCAATAACAAAAGTCAGGTGGGTGCAAAGAATTGTATCCAGAGGCTACTCCATACTTTTCTTCCCATGTCCTGAACATAAAAAACATACCGGATGTTCCATCCAGTCAAAGGGAACAGGCAACTCTAGAAATACAAAAGTTGCTAGAAAAAAAGAGTCATCCAGACAGTCCCCGCAAATCAAATAGGATCCAGAACTTACTCAAGGTTCTTTTTGGTTCCAAAGAAAACAGGTGACTGGAGACCCGACCTCGATTTCAGCAAATTAAACAAGTCAGTAAAAAAGTCAAAATTCCGGATGGTAACACTGAAGTCAATACTCCCTTTTCTTGGGAAAAGACGATTTAATGTGCTCGATATACCTCCAGGATACGTACTACCACATACAAATGGACAGGCGATCCAGGAGTCATTTGCGCTTTTGGCTGGGAGCCAGTCACTACCAGTTTCGAGCTCTGCCCTTTGGTCTCACTACAGCTCCCAGAGTGTTCACTAAGTGTATGGCAGTAGTCACGGCTCACTTGAGATGCCTAGGATTCCGAGTGTTTCCGTACCTAGAAGACTGGCTAAAGCTAAAGCTGTGCTCTCATCTAGGGATCACAGTAAATTATGAAAAATCTGCCTTATTGCCATCTCAACATATCGTTTTTATAGGAGAAGATTAGATACTACAAAAATGATGGCAAAGCTTCCCCCAGAAAGAGTACAAGTCCTTCGGCATCAGGTCATAAACCTACTTTTCAAGAGGATGTTTCAAGCAAGAACAGCCCTGAAAGTATTAGGGACCATGGTAGCAGCCATACACTTGATCCCATTGGCGTGGCTGCACATGATGATTCTGCAGTGGCTGCTGTTCACTCACTGGTCCATGCAGGAACTACCCATATCCTACCAAATTATGATAGAATCTTGCAGGAAAAACCGTTGTTGGAGGCTTTACTCCATTCATGTGACTTTAGGTCAACCCTTTTTTCTTCCACAGCCTTTAGCCACAGTGACCACGGATGCTTCCCAGATTGGGGGGGGGGGCATTATCTGGGAAGGACAGTCCAAGGCACTTGGCAGGATCACGAGGCTCATTTGCACATCAATATCCTAGAGATGAGAGCGGTTCATTAGCATTGCAAGCATTCCAAGATTCTCTTCTTTTAGGAAGTACTGCAATACAAACAGACAACATGTCGGTCATGTGGTACATAAACAAACAAGGAGGAACCAAGTCTTACCCTCTTTATGGGGAGGCCCAGAGAGTATGGCAGTGGGTGACCTCCTCCCAACACTTTCTGATAGCAATGCACATCCCTGGGAAATCCAACGTGATAGCGGACAAACTCAGCAGGGCGATTCTGATGCCTCATGAGTGGTCCCTAAAAGAAGAGATAGCAGAAATGATTTTCCGCAAATAAGGCCAGCCTTGCTGCAATCTTTTTGCCATGTCCATTAATGCCAAATGCAGCAGCTATCTTGCTCTAATTCCCCTCTGGTGGAATCACCAAGGGATGCACTTATACCCGATTGGCCCTCGGGTCTCCTCTACTCCTTCCCTCCCTTCCCGTTGATACACAAGGTTCTTCAGAAAGCCAGCTACTTGGGAAGGACCTTGATATTTGTTGCCCCTTATTGGCCTCGTCAAATCTGATTCCTCTTCCTTTAGCCTCATCGTCAGATGGAGCCATGGATTCCGGACCGAGTTCCAGACCTTCTGACTCATGCGTCAGGAATGCTCCACCCATCCCTTCAAACCCTCAAGTTGACAGCTTGGCTGCTCCGATTCCAAACATAACCAGGCTACCTGACCTTTCCCCTTCAGTGAAACATATGTTGATTTAGTCTCATAAGGCTTCAACGAGAAAATAATATATCAGCAAATGGAAGTGATTTTCCTATTGGGCCTTGACTAATCATATTGACCCTTTCTCTGCCCCTGTATCTTCCATACTAGAGTTCCGGGCAAAGCTATTTCATGAGGGTGCAGCTGCAGCTACTATTCGAGTTCATTTAGCAGCGATATCAATATAGGTGAATCGGGGCCAAACTTGATTTCCCACAGACTTTGCAAAGCATTCCTGAGGGTACTATTAAGACCACCCATTAAAGCACCTCTAGCACCATGGGACCTGAATTTTGTCCTATCCCATTTGATTCTTCCCCCTTTTGAACCAGCATCATCCTGTGATCCGAAATTTTCAACTTGGAAGACAATTCTTTTAATAGCTGTCACTTAAGTTAGGAGAGTTTTGGAGTTACAAGCATTGTCTATAAACCCCCCCATATGCTGTTCCATAAAGACAGAGTGTCTCTACAAACAAACCTGTCCTTTCTACCTAAAATATGTTCAGACTCTAACTTAAATCAGTCCATAGACTTACCAGTTTTCTTTCCCAACTATGGCAATAAGGTAGAATATATGCTACATCAACTAGATATACATAGACAATTACATTTCTACTTGCATAGAACAAAGGACTTTAGAAAGACTGACCAATTGTTTGTGTCCTTTTTGGACTACAAGAAATGTGTTCCAGTTACTAAGGTCACACTTTCCATATGGCTATAAGATTGTATTACATTTACCTACAAATCACAGAACAAAGAACTTCCCGACAAAGTAAAAGGTCATTCTGCAAGAGCCAAAGTAACCTCTTCCGCCTTTCAGGCGAAACTGCCAATCATAGGTTCATAGGTTCATAGGTTCATACTAGGCTATCTGCCCGAGGGCATTTACAAGCCTAGCCCATCGTTTTGTGGCTTACGCCACCCCTTTAGTATGGGGAACTATACCCATTATTTTGCTGTGCCTCTGTCGAGCAGTGACACTGAGGTAATCCCTGGGGTATATCTGCGATCTCCCATCCATTGGTCAAGATTTCTCTTGAACAAGGCCAGCGAGGTGCTCTGCCTCACATATACCGGGATTTTGTTCCACAGCATAGGGAGTCTTTGGGTGATGAATCTATCCCTCCAGCACGTCCTATTAATAGCAGTGTCGAGGTTTAAGTCTCCCGCCCTTGTGGCTCTGATGGATCTAGATTTTTTGAGGTGAAGCATATTCATCAAATATGGGTTTGACATGGCCTTGTATGTTAGGCAAAGGTCACCTCTGAGCAAGCGGTAAGCGACTGAATAGAACTGGAGTTCTTTCAGTCGGGCAGCATAGGACAGATTTTTGAGACCCTTTATCCTTTTGGTGAGGAACTTTTGTGGCCTCTCCAGCTGCTGCAAGTGTCGGGTCAGATACATTCCGAATGGGGCATTGTACTCAATCATTGGTCTGATGAGTGATGAGTAAAGGGAGACTATGACCTCCCTTGATCTAGATGAGAATCCCTTCATGATAAGGTGGGCAATGTAGAAGGTCTTCCTAACTACTTTAGCTACATGGGTGTCGAATGACAGACTACTATCAACCTGGGTCCCCAGGTCCCTGATAACTTCTTCTGTGCTCAGTGGATTTCCACCTATTTGGTAGCTAGGGGTAACCTTGTTTTTCCCGAAGGGTATGACTATGCATTTTTTGGCATTTAACTTTAGGCCATGGCTCTGGCACCAGTTATCCGTTTCTGTGAGACCCTTCTGAAGGATATCTGTGTCAGATGTGTTTTCTACTATGGCGCCTAGTTTGCAGTCATCTGCAAACTTTGTCAGCCATAACCCTCCTGTGTTTGCTTGTACTTCAGAAAAGTAGATGCCAAACAAGAGTGGGCCCAGGACTGAGCCCTGTGGGACACCACTTGTGACAGGCTTTGAGTCTGACATGGCGCCAGCAACTCTGACCCTGTGGGTTCTGTCACTCAGCCAGTTTGCAACCCATCTTGTGATGTATGGGTTAACATTTAAGCTGATGAGTTTTTCAATGATACCCGAGTGGGGTATTGTATCGAAGGCCTTCGCCAGATCGAGATAGGCTGTATGGACTGCCTTTCCCTCATCAATGGCTTTGGTGACTGTTTCGAAAAAGTCAACCAAGTTTAAAAGGCATGATCTGCCTTTGACAAAGCCAAACTGGGTTGGATCCAAAGTCTGCAAATTCCCTATGTCTTTATTTATGAGGTCCATTATGATCCTCTCCATGGCTTTGCAGATAAGGTTTGTCAAGCTAATGGGCCGGTAATTTCCAGGGTCAGTGGAGGCACCGCCTTTGTGAAGTGGGACCACAGTTGCAGTGCGCCACTCCCTGGGTACGTATCCAGAGGTAAGACTTTGATTAAACAGCTGTCCTAGCTGTGGGTTTAATTCATCATTGAGTTCGTGGAGCACACAGCCGGGGACACCATCAGGTCCCATGGATGCTGTGTTTTTTGCTTTGGAGAGAGCAGTTCTCACTTGGGCGTTGGAGATGTTTGGGGGGCTGCAATCGTTTGGAATAGATATCTCTCCTTTTGGGGGGGGGGAGAAGTTTGCACTGAACCTGTCAGCCAGTATGTTGGCAATGTCTGTAGGATCAGTAATCTTCACATCATTTTGAACTAGTTCTGAGCATATCTGGGAGCTTCCTCCCAGGTTTCTAACATAGCTAAAGAAGGCCTTATGATTGTCTTTTGAGTCTTTAGCTATTTTTCTCTCAAAATTTGCTTTGGATGATTTTATGAGAGCTCTTAGTTTTTTACTTATAGTGATCAAGGGTGTCTTACCTTTTAAGGAATTTGCTCTATCTTGTAGTAGCTTCTTCCTTTTGTTGTAGAGTTTGTTTATGGCTGGGGTCCACCAGACTGGACGCTTGCCTTTGGTACAAAGATTCTTTGTTTTGCTTGGGATTGCCTTATCCATGCAGTCCTGCAGGTGCTGGTAGAAGGCATTTGTTAGTGATTCAGCGGCTTGAGTACTGTTTTCCGCCGGCTCGGGGGCCTTAAAGGAGACCACACTAGTCTTTAGAAGTGTGAAGTTGGCTTTCGAGAAGTTCTTTACTGTGGTCTTTTTTATTTCAGGTGGGGGTGGGATGAGGACCTCCAGCGAGATTAGTTTGTGATCTGATCTCACCAGTGAGGGGTATACTTCCGGTGTTGAACATTGTGTTCCCATGTTCGTGATGATGAGATCAAGTATGTTATCTCCTCTTGTGGGGATGGTGACTAGTTGTTCCATGGCATTTGAGTTTATGAATTCCAGGAACTTTTGGGCTAGGGTGTTTGGGCTTGAGTAGTGTTCCCAGTCTATATTAGGGTAATTGAAGTCACCTAGTATGATGGTGTTTGGTGATACATTTAACCCCTCTAGTGTTTTCAGGAAGGCCATGTGAGGTTCCTGAGTTTGTGAGGGTGGCCTGTAGCATGCTACAATTTGCAGAGCAGTCTTGCCTATGGTTAATTGCACCTGGATGGTCTCCGATGCATCGTGCGTTGCCACCAGTCTTGAGGTGTGGGTGTCCTTGATGAATATGGATACCCCCCTCCTTTCTTGGTATTGTCCGGATTTTGGGGCCGGAACGCATGATATGAGGTAAAACCTGATAGTGCTGGGGTGCTCTCAGGAGCCTTGAACCAGGTTTCTGTCACAGCACAGACATCGATGTTCTCCATACTGAGAAGGGCCTCGAGTGCGTGCATTTTGAGATTTAGACTTCTGGCATTGAGCAGCATTACCCTTAGTTTTTTCCTTTTAGTGTTCTAGGGTGGTAGGTTTAGAATTTGAGCTTTGCCTAAAAAAGGCACTATGGGGTGGCAAGAGCCTTTGCCAATATCCGGAATCCCAGGGGTGACAGGTGCAAGCCGTCCCTTGCGAAGCAACGTGGCTTGTCCAGCATGTCATCCCAAGCAGACAGACACTGGATCCCCTTTGAATGACACCAGTGTTTAAGCCAATTGTTAAAGCTGATCATCTTATCTCTGTATTGTGGCATCATTCTTGGTGAAGGTAGGATACTGCTCAAGGTCAGGGTCATACCTGCCTGGGCTACATAATCAGAGAGCTCCTCAATGTCTCTTTTCATGTAGTCCAAGGAGGTACGTCTCAGGTCGTTTACACCAGCGTGGACAATGACTGAGTCGTATTTGTACCTGCTGTTGAGAGACCTGAGTGCTTGCGTTATGTGGCGGATTCTAGCGCCCGACAGGCAGCTTACTGTGACCTTCTCCTTACTCAGTCTGGTGAGCGGGACGTCAGTGTGTCTGACTATGGAGTCACCAATGACTAGTGTGTCTGGCATTGTGTTTGGCCTTAAGGGCTGTGACTGTTTGACACTCTGACTGTGAGGTCTATGTGTTGCAGGTGTTGTGTTCTGAGGTGGTGGTTGTTTGGGTGTCTACTTTGGTGGCCTCTGCTGTTTTGGTAGATTTTTGATCAGAGCCTCCGAGTATGTCTTTGTGTGTTTATGTGTATGATTTGAGGTTGTGATGGTACTATGTGAGACTGGGTCTATAGTGTGTGTGGTAACCTTCTCCTCCTGACTGGTCTTGCCAGTCCTATGTTGAGAGAGCTCAGACTCCAGTTTGGCCGTATAGTTGCATCTCTCACATGTATTTGTGTTTTGTGGGAGGAGGAGATGGTTGTCTGTGTACATGAGGCAATTGTAACATTGCCTCAATATTCCCAGGTTCACCAGCTGAGCAGGAGAGGACACTAGCAACTGATCCCTCGACATGCTAGAAGGAATAGACAAAAAAACTTTAAAAGATTCCGGGGACGTGGGTGACCGAGAAATGGGGGTTTGCCTTTTTGGGGTACTATCTATGACAAGAGTGCCGTATCAAGGTAATAAGTACTGTAGGAGCAAGTGCTAGCTTTAACAGATAGAGAATAGTCTACTTGGAGTCAAGTAGAGATGATCTTTTTAGTTATAGGATACGCTGATTAGATCAGTAGTATAGTTCGAGGAAGGTAGTTTTAAGGGAAAATTTGAAGAGTGGACTTTAGGTAGCCCTAATAGTTTAAATCTGCTTAACCGGCGCTGCCCTAGTGTGCAACGGTAGCAGCTCCGCGCTAAATCGCGCAAACGCGCGTTTTTTATATCAGGGGGCTGAAAGAAGCTAGGAACTGGCCCAAAACAACCAATAAACTACAAGTTGCTGGCTGAAACCTCACAAAACTGGACCAACAGGCAGCTCAATGCTTCCCACTCCCACTGGTAAGCAAGGGAACTTCCTCTCTTCCAAATTAGGTAAAGAATCAGTAACAGGAACTGCAAACAAAGCCCAGGGATCAGCAAGCTCTGAAACTGGACTATTCTAGCTCAGTAAGGCGGGAAAACAAGAGATATTTTTGGGTTTTTTTTTTTTCAGAAAACAAGCAGAAACAGATACAGTAAACACTTATAAATGCTATAAATCGACTATCACAGCCTACACAAACAATTTGCAACAGTTACAGATTTTAAAAGTAACAAACTGAGAAACAAGTGCAATAACAGAATAAATGCAGAATAAACAGTAAACAATGTATCAGCAAGCAGGCGAAATACAGTTGCTAGATAAATAGAAGTGGAAAGCCACAAAAAATATACTTAAATCAGGTAAAGTTGCTTTTTTAGCTCTCTGAAGCTTGGATTACTCTGCTGGCCACCACGAGGATCTGTGCTGAGTAGGTACAAGCTAAAAAACACGCGTTTAGCGTTTTTATATCAGGGGGCTGAAAGAAGCTAGGAACTGGCCCAAAACGACCAATAAACTACAAGTTGCTGGCTGAAACCTCACAAAACTGGACCAACAGGCAGCTCAATGCTTCCCACTCCCACTGGTAAGCAAGGGAACTTCCTCTCTTCCAAATTAGGTAAAGAATCAGTAACAGGAACTGCAAACAAAGCCCAGGGATCAGCAAGCTCTGAAACTGGACTATTCTAGCTCAGTAAGGCGGGAAAACAAGAGATATTTTTTTGGGTTTTCAATACCCATTTGTGCTGCGGCAACATGGGCACGGCCTCATACCTTTATTAATCATTACAAAGTTGATTTGGCCTGCAGGGGCAGGGCCTCTTTTGGGTCTGAAGAATATTCTCCCTTGAGCCACCCGAGAAAGATGGTGCTAGGGACTCTGTCCCAACCAGTACAGAATGAAGGCAAGATAGGATAACATTAGATAAAGAAGTTATGTACTCACCATAATGTTCCATGTGTGTTGTCCACCTTGCCTTCATTCTTGCTTCCAACCCTCCTTCTCCCAGCCATTAGCTCCTGGGCAACTGAGTGGATTCTGTTGGTGACTAATGTTTTCTGACCCTCTTCATAGTTCTTAAGGTAGTAATAATTTTATATGTACCTGTTATTATACCAGCAAACAAGATCTGGGGAGCTTCCTAGAGCATCATGGGATAGGGTCTCAGCCACGAGCTAGTAGAAGACATCGTGCTTTTGTATAAGGCTGAGTCTGAACTGAGGATAATTTCCAAACCCAGCTAGTACAGAATGAAGGCAAAATAGGCAACACACATGGAACGTTATGGTGAGTACATAACTTCTTTTTTTCTCACCTCAGGCTTCTGGTATCAACCAACCCTTTGCCGTTGTGCAAGAAGGAGAAGATTTTGGACAGATTTGGTAAAAATGTTTTCTTCTTCCACTTTGGCGTTTATAGTTCTTAACTATCAGACCCATATAAGGAAGTTTGCACTTTTTTCTGTAGACAGTTTGAGATACCTAGGTACCACTCTTCCTCATGAAGGTAGTGCCTTTCTCCATTCTATTGTTTCCAAATTTTCCAAAGTATCTAAACATGCTTTAAGGAATATTTAAGATGTGTCTAGGGCCTCTGTTTCTAGCACTGAGTTGAGGAGGTATTCTTGGCTATGAAATCAAAATTTTTCTGATGAGGTAAAGTCTGAAGTTTTGAATTCAGCTTTAGTTAAGGAGGTTTTCTTTGTCTCACCTATTTTTCAGGTCCTCAGACAATTTGACAAGACAGGGAAATTAATTCTGGGAGTTTCTAAGATTTTTCAGGCTCCCTCTTACAAATCTCCCTCTGTTTAGGTAAAGTCTGAAATTTTTAATTCAGCTTTAGATAATGAGGTTTTCTTTATCTCATCTGCTACTCTGGTCCTCAAACAGTTTGATGTGAGAAGGAGATTAATTCAAGGAGTTTCTCATTTTCCATGCCTAAGAAACAGAACAAGCAGTCCCTGCCTTCTTAGGCCAAGCAGGGAAACAAAAAGAGATGACAGTAGGGGAACAATAAGAAACAAGGATCCTTTCCAAAAAGGGACAGTTAATATGAGTATGCCAGCATTCTTTCTTCCTCCCCTCTTGCCCCAGTCTCTCAAAAACCCTATCCCAACAACTGGCTTTGTACATTCCCATTTGGTAGGAGATTGTGGCAGACTCATGTGTGTTAAAGGTTGTTCAGGAGGTATATTGTTGGCAATGGATACAAAAACCTCTCTTCAGGGGAGATCCTACCCACCCTCTGAACCAAACAGAAGTTTTCTTCAGGTTCTTCAGCACTTGCTCTAACCCTAGTAGTCATAAAACCAATGCCATTAAATCAAAGGAACAAAGGCTTCTATTTTCAGAATGTTTCTCATACTAAAGATGCAGTCTTCTTGGATACCAGGACCAGTTTTAGATGTTTCCTTCTTAAATCATTACGTGGAAGTTCCAAAATACAAGATGTTGACTCTTAAGGCTCTGTTACCTCTTATTCCTCAGGGAAACTTTATGGTAACATTGGACCTAAACGATGCATACTATCACATTCTCATAGCCAAAGGATTCAGAACATTTCTCAGATTGTGTCTTGGTCATACTTTCAGTTCTGTGCATTGCCTTTTGGTTTATCTACTGTTCCAGAGGTCTTTACAAAGTGTCTAACTCCAGTAATAGTTCATTGCAGACTGAGTGGTACTCATCTTTTCCTTATTTAGACGACTTATCTTTGCTGAGTCTTCTCCCAGATGTCAGCAGTTCTTAGCATGGGTTTTATTTCTTGTGATCAATCTGGAATCCTTCAAATCTTTATGAACCTTTGGCAGACCTTTTATAATGGGAAACTTGGGGTATTGAACATATAAGAAATCATGTAATTCTTTATTGATCATTCTGGACATAAGCATGTCATAAAAAGTGTGATTCACATTAGAAATCATTTTATTACCTGTTAACTTGTCTATAACCTCATAAGTATTTTCTTGGTCTTAATAAGTTATGCATCCTAAGGTCATAATTTTTTAAATCCATCCAACAGTACTACCTCCTTTATCTGCAGGTCTGATGACTAATTGATCATTATTCTCAAGTTCTCTTAAAGCCAATAATTCCTGTTTAGTTAAGTTATAGAAACATTGTATCTGAAGTAGGCAGACTTCGTTTGTCTGCAACCTGTGGGTATCGGATCCGACCTCGGATCCGAGCCGGCCTTTCAAAAGCTTAGGCTCCAAGCTCCTAGCTCCTCCCTCTACCCATAACCCCTTGCCAAGCCCTGACTGACCTCAGATTTCGTTTGCCGCTTTCAAGTTGCGACGGATTCCTTGAGCTCCTAGTGCAGATAAGTTTTCTGACAGGAAAATTTTGTAAAATTTAACCTTTTTTGATTATTTTAAATAGAAGTGTGTCTGTTAGGCTTTCCTTCCTCTACCTTTTATTTTTCTTCGGGTTTGTAGTTTGAGTGGTTTGTGTGTGTTTAGGCCTGTTAGGGCTAGAGTATGTCTGAAGCCCATAAGGCAGTTTTTTCTAAGTGCACCGAGTGTGGCCATAAGCTGTCCCCGGCGGATGGCCACACTCGGTGTGTTAAATGCTTGGGGGTTGAACACCTGTCATCTGGTTGTACCATTTGTGCAGGGTTCAACCCCCGAGCTTTGAGGGAGCGGAGGTTGAAGCTTGTTCTGGCGGGACTTCTCCTTCCAGATACCGCTTCGGCTTCTGCCCCTTCTACACAGCAAGCAGTTGCTGTGGGCTCTCCTCCCCCGGCTGGGACTCAACCTCCCTCTAAGACACCGGAGGAGAGAGAGACTTCTAGGGAGAGAGAAAAGGAGAGGCACAGGGAGAGGCACCACAAACGGAGAGCTGAAACCTCTAGTTCGGCTCCTCCATCCAAGCGGGCCTCTCCTGTGCCTTCTAGTTTCCCTCCTCCTCGGCTCCACTCCCCTCGGTTCTCTCCTGGGCCCGAGGAGGAGGAGGCTAGCCCTTCAGCGAAGTCCCCAAGGCGGCTCTCTAGGTCCGCTTCGGTGGCCTCGACTAGATCTACCTTCTCCATGAGTGAAGCAGACATGGACCGGATGATGAGGAGATTCATCCAGGCCCAAATGCAAATGGGAGTGCTCCTAGCCCCCCCCCCATCCGGGAGGGGCTTCGACCCCTTTTCGCCTTTGGCTCCTTCTCCGACCCACACCATGGGTTCGGAGCTGTCGGCGCCGGGCAGAGTTGGATCCGGGGTGGGTCGGATCCGATAGGTCGGCGCACCTCGGACCCGTCCCATCCCTTGAGTGCTTCGGGTGCTTCGGACCTGACCTCTCGGAGCCGAGGACCGAGCCTCGGATCCGAGGGAGCTGGTGTGTCTTCGGCTCCGTCTAGGTCGGAGCACACCGGTCTCTCGGATCCGACGGTCTCGGCTCCGGCTCCGATCCGTGCGTCGGATCCGAGTGGGGGTCGGCTCTCGGGGTTCAGAGAAGCTGGCTCTCCCTCTGCCTTCGACGTAGTGGAAAGGGCACTGTTGAGGACTTCCGGACCCCCGGTCCCTGCTACGGCTCCATCCCGCACTCCCTTGCAGTTGGGCCAGGCTCCCACCAGCCGGTCCCAGGGACAGCCCGCCTCAATGTCCCAAGTAGTTCCCTTGGAACATCCAGCTGCGGAAGAGTACTCCTCGGACAGCCCCCCCGAAGAAGTACCTCGGAAGCGTAAATGCAAAAGGAGGCACATGGACTCCCCCGAGTCCGTTACCGAAGACACAGACTTGGATGAAGGGGAGGGCTCCCCAAGGTCACCCCCTGAAGACGTCTCATTTGGAGACATTATGGAAATGGTGAGGATCAGAGGGGGGTTGTCTGCCCCCAAGGCCTCCTCAGACGAGTCTGTGTTCTTGGAGGCATTCGAGGCGGGCCCATCTACCTCTTGGGTGTCCCCTCCTGCCGACCCTCTGGTGGACCTTATATCCACCAGAGCGTGGAAGGATCCGGACACCATTGAGCCTGTACCCAAGCGTCCTGACCGTATCCTTTCCCCTCCGGACCGCACTCACTGGAGCAAAGGCCCTCCAGTAGATGCCATGATGATGGCTGCAGCCACTAAGAGGGAGTTGGCCCAGGAGAGTCCCTCTATGCATCCTCCGGGCAAGGAGTCCCGCTCGATGGATCGCATTGGGAAGCGAGTTTTCAGTTCAGCAACCTTCTCTTTGAGAGCGCTGAACTACATGGCACACGTCATCAGGATGCAGCGGGATTTGATTAAAGAATACGCTGCATCTCCCCCAGAGTCCATGTCGGGTGAGGACAAGCAGGTATACTCCACCCGAATGGCCACTCTTAGAGCAGTTTCTAACACATCTATGCGGCTACTTTCTCACGCTACCGAGGGAGCCGCTAGAGCCAGCGGAGCAGGCCTAGTCATGAGGCGGCAGGCCTGGCTCCGCCACTGTGATTTCGCAGAGCCCTTCAAGGCGACTTTCGCGAATGCCCCCTTTGATGGTTTTGCCTTGTTTGGCAAAACTGTTCGCGAAACATTGGTCCAGAGTGAGAAGGACGGGAAGACGCTGTCTGCCGTCGGAGTCCGCTTCTCAGCTCCCCAGAGGTCCTTCTCGAAGAACCAAAAGGGACAGAAGAAGATGTGGTTCCGGAAATCGCAGCAGTCCCAACCTGCTCCGGATAACCAGTCCTCCCGTGGCAGAGGAGGACAGGGAGGTCGCCGTCCTAGAGGCAGGGGGGCTCCTAGAAACTTTGGGTCCAGAGAACCTTTCTCTGATAGGCCCACGCAGCAGCCCTGAAGGGTTGCCCGGCTGTCCGTCTCTGGAGGCAGTCGGGCGTTCGAGGCACCTAACTTCTTGGGAGTCCATCACAACAGACCGTTGGGTGCTTCGTGATATCCAGAGGTTATACAATTCCCTGTACAAAGTTCCCAGATCTCGCAGCCTCCCAGATGTACCACCCGACCAAAGGGAGGCAGCAGCTATCGAAATCAGACAGCTGCTAGAAAAAAGAGCTATCCAGTGCGTTCCCCCTAGATCAAACCGGGTCAGGGTTTTACTCCAGGTTCTTTTAGTGCCAAAGAAAACGGGGACTTAAGACCGATCTTAGATCTTTCCCTGCTGAACCTGTCAGTAACCAAGCAAAAGTTCGGATGGTCACCCTTCAATCTATACTCCCCCTCTTGAGGGAGAACGACTGGATGTGCTCCATCGACCTCAAGGACGCGTACTACCACATTCGCATGGACAGACGGTCCAGGAGGTTTCTTCGCTTCGGCTGGGAGCCAGTCATTATCAGTTCAGGGTCCTCCCTTGGTTTCACCTCAGCCCCAGGGTGTTCACCAAGGTACTAGCGGTTGTAGCGGCCCACCTGAGACTCCAGGGATTACAGGTCTTTCCGTACCTGGACGACTGGCTCCTGACGGCATCATCAAGGCATCTTCTGTGCTCAGCCAGGGACTACTTCCTTCAGATAGCCCCAAGGCTGGGCATCACTATCAACTGGGAGAAATCTTTACTGCACCCCACACAAATTATAGATTTCATAGGAGGAAGGCTAAACACCAGGTCAATGCGAGCCTTCCTCACCCCAGACAGAATTTCCAACCTGAAGTGTCATGTCGCAGCGGTCCTGCAACCATTTCCAACAGCAGCTTCGGTCCTGAGGGCCCTAGGTTCGATGGCGGCAGCTATCCCGCTTCTTATTCATGCGCGCTTATGCATGCGGGTTCTTCAATGGACCCTTCAGGTTCAGTGGTCCCCTCTCTATTCCTCCCTCAACAGTCCGATAGCGGTCAGCAAAGCATGCAAGGATTCCCTTCTTTGGTGGCTTCGGTCTCCGGAGCCTCTGACAGGGAGACCTTTTTGTGCAGCATTTCCCCGAGCCACAGTGACCACGGACGCTTCTTGCCTCGGGTGGGGGGGGGCATTCTGCGGGGAAGATTGTCCAAGGCACGTGGAACCCCACAGAGACTTTGTTGCATATAAATGTCCTGGAAATGAGGGCTGTGCTCCTAGCGTTGCAAGCACTTCACAACCTTCTTCCTTCAGGGAGTATTGCGATTCAGACAGACAACATGTCGGTAGTCTGGTACATCAACAAACAGGGAGGAACCAGGTCCTATCCCCTTTGTCGAGAGGCCATGAGAGTCTGGGAATGGGCAATTTCCACCAAACGCTTTCTTGTAGCAATGCACATTCCGGGAAAATCCAACATCCTTGCGGACAAACTCATTCGCACCATTCTTTCCCCTCACGAGTGGTCTCTCAATCCTCAGGTAGTGAAGAAGATTTTTGCCGTCTGGGGGCAACCCTGTTGCGATCTTTTTGCCTCTCACTCAAACGCCAAATGCGACAATTTCTTCGCTCTGCTTCCCCACCAGGGGAATCCCCGAGAGACGCGCTGGTGCATGCTTGGCCTCCCGGTCTCCTTTATGCCTACCCTCCACTACCTCTGATGCAGAGGCTTCTGCAGAAAGCCAACAGTTTGGGGAGCAGAATGATTCTCATTGCCCGTTCTGGCCTCGTCAACCCTGGTTCCCCTTTGTATGGTCTCACAAAGTGAATCCACCCTGGATTCTGGATCCGATCCCGGATCTCATCTCCCACCCTCTGGGAATTCGGTCCCCAATCTCGTACCCTGAAATTGACAGCTTGGCTGCTCCAGTTCCATCCTTGATTAGGACTCCCGGTATCTCGTCACCGGTCAAGGCCATCCTAGTGGCGGCTCATAAACCTTCCACTAGGCAGGTTTATCAGAGTAAATGGAAGAGATTCTCTATTTGGGCGGTCCAGAAAAGTTTGGATCCTTTTTCAGCACCTATGTCGGCAGTGCTGGATTTTTTAACAGACCTCTTTCATCAAGGGGCAAGTTCTTCCACGATTAAGGTACAATTGGCAGCCATCTCTCATTATCACATTGGTCATGAGACAGCTCCCCTCATGACGGCGAAATTGTGCAAAACCTTTCTTAAAGGGATTTTTTGTTGAGGCCTCCAGTCAAAGAGATTGTACCACCTTGGGACCTATCTTTAGTTCTGCAAGCCCTTACTGCTCCTCCCTTCGAGCCTGCAGCTTCTACAGACCTGAAGTACCTTTCCTGGAAGACTGCCTTCTTAGTAGCTATCACTTCAGCCAGAAGAGTGTCTGAACTTCAGGCTCTATCGTCAAACCGCCTTACCTTTCCTTCTTTCCAGATAGGGTGTGCCTCAGGACCAATCCATCCTTTCTTCCAAAAGTCTCTTCAGAATCTAATATCAACCAATCAATCAACTTACCTGTGTTTTTCCCCAAGTACTCAAACAAAGGAGAATACAAATTGCATTCCTTGGATGTTCATAGACAATTACGATTTTACATTCACAGAACAGCTGGTCACAGGCAATCAGATCAGCTGTTCATCTCCTTTGCTAAATTTGCTTTGGGTAAAGCAGTTTCTAAAGTCACACTATCGAGATGGATTGCTAATTGTATTCTGCAGGCTTATGACACTTCAGGTAGACCTGCTCCTCAGAGGGTTACGGCTCATTCTACTAGGGCAGTCTCCACGTCAGCCGCCTTTAAGTCCCGTGTGTCATTGGATGATATCTGCATGGCAGCCACTTGGGCCTCACCTCATACCTTTATTTCTCATTATAAGGTGGATGTTGTTTCCAGGGGAAGAGCATCCTTTGGCTCAGCGGTGCTCCGGAACATCCTTCCATGACGGCCCCCCAAGATTCAGGTAGCTGGGGACTCTGTCCCACAGGTTGCAGACAAATGAAGTCTGCCTACTTCAGATTTAGAAGTTATGTACTCACCATAACGTTCCATCTGAGTAGGTGACTTCATTTGGATGCAACTATCCCCCCCTCCATCCCCCTGACCTTTATACAGCGAGTATTTATGCTTTGTTCAGATACTTTATTCAGTATTATATAGGCAAACTCAATCTGAGGTCAGTCAGGGCTTGGCAAGGGGTTATGGGTAGAGGGAGGAGCTAGGAGCTCGGAGCCTAAGCTTTTGAAAGGCCGGCTCGGATCCGAGGTCGGATCCGATACCCACAGGTTGCATCCAAATGAAGTCACCTACTCAGATGGAACGTTATGGTGAGTACATAACTTCTAATTACGTGGTGCTTTCAATTTTTGCAGCAGTTCAGCCTCACATATTTTTAAAAGGTCTCTAATGTTGAATCGATTTGAGGCAAATATGTACTAGGTTTCTTCAGTTGAATAGAATTGCAACAGTTATTTACACCTATATAACTTTCAATATTACATTCCTAGTGAATAATCTTAAATTAATAATTAAATCAGTCAACTTTATATGTTCAATACCGTGAGTTTCCCATTATAAAAGGTCTGCCAAAAGTTCATAAAGATCTGAAGAACCCGCCACTATGGCCGATCGTAGCTGGTAATGGCTGGGTAACTGAGGCAGCATCATTATATGTAGGCAACAACTAAAAGCTGTATTGAGAACATACAATGCAGTTTTAAAAGATACACAGAATCTTTTAGCTACGTTATTTGATCATATGAATGCCACCATGGATACATTTCATTATTTGCTATGTACCTTAGATGTCAAAAATCTTTTCACGGTAATACCTAATGCTTGTGGCATAGAAAATGTTAGAGCATATTTAAAAGAGAAAACTGATTTTACCACAGATGCTGTATTACTTATTTGTATGTTACTAGAGGTCATTCTAGAAACATTTTTATATATAAACAGGAGATGTTTTGGCAAAAATGGGGGGGTAGCATTGAGCAACCCTGGGCACATTTTGTTCTTTCTCCTGTTTATGAATTCCATCAATAAATTGTTTACTATAAAAGGTTTGTTGATGACATATTTATGTTATGGAGAGACACTAAAGAGCAGCTTATGAATTGTATTGTTTATTTAGAAGGGACCACCAATTTTCTTAAATTTACATTGCAAGCCTGTTATGAACAAATTGACTTCTTAGATATGCAACTCTTTTTTGATAGTGACACCAGACTAGCTACTAGATTATATAAAAAGCCATGCTGGAAAAAATAAACTTTTGCTCAGAACCAGCATGCATCCGAGTTATATTTATTGTAATATTGTGAAAGGGCAATTAGTTAGAACAGCTAGACTTTGCACATCGGAAACTGATTTTCTGCAAGACTCTGATACACTTGCTCAGCAATTCTTGGATAGAGGCTATAGCAATACAGAAGTTAATAATTTAATGGACATCAAAACTGAATTAAGGTCAACGAAAGGTGTTCCTTATTTTTCTAGTTATTATAAGAATCAGATTAAAGAAGTTTATTTGACTAATTATGAATATAATAATACTAGAGTTACTTTAGCTTATACCAGGGACATAGATAAAGTATGTGAAGTCATCAGATGTAATTGGAAGTTGTTAACAATGGATGGACAGATTAAAGAAATTGTTGGTGAACAACCACGTTTTCTTTTTAAAAATAGTAAGAATGTGAGGCAGAGACTTTGTACGGAGATTTCCGTTTACATGTTCGATGTTGTACGTTTTCGCTATTCTCGTGTCAATATCAGCTTTGATATTGTCGGCTTTCGAGAATATAATATAGACCCTATTAATGTTCATGTAGGCTTCTTTCTGTGGTGACCTCACTGTTTTATATTTTGGTATCAATATATTGCTTATACGGTGCAGGACTTTGGCCGCTTCTAATGGGTTTTTTCTTTTGGAACTTTGTACAGAAGGAATTGCACTGGTAGAGACTACTAAAAGAAGCAAATGCAAGTCTTGCCATTTCTCCTCAACCCCAAGTCGATCTGTAATTATAGATGCCTCAGATATTGCTTGGTGGGCAGTTTCCTTGAAGGGCAAAGGTGCAAAGCCTGTGAGAGCCTTCAGACAGACCAAAGCACTTAAATATACAAGAGATGCTGGCTGTGATCAATTCCTTAGACTCTCTTCATAATCTATGGTCCCCAGAACCTCTCCTGATGATTATAGTGAACGCCACAGTGTTGTGATACATCAGCAGACATGGGGGGGGGGGGGGGGGCAGAAGGTTGTACCTGATATGCAGGCTGGCTATGATCATTTGTGAGTTAGCTCTACAGCACTCTTTAACCCTCCAAGCATCTTAACATTCCATAAGAGCAAAACAGTGTCAGACAAGCTGAGCAGGATCAGGACATACCCTCACAAATAGAAATTGAATGAAGGAGCCTTCCAGAAATTGATCTAGTTGTGGGGAATGCCTTAACTACATCTGTCAACAGATTCTGCTCCAGGACTCCATGCAAACAGATCTGGAAAACAGATGATCTGATGTTGTCAGTTTTCATTCTGTCCTCAACTGATGGGGTTTGGATCCAATCCTTTGGATCCAATTCGGCTGTTACTAAAGATGTTATGTGATCCTATCTCGCCTACATTCTGAATGATGGGTTCGGAGCCGATCCCTCGGCTCCGACTCGGCACGCTTATGCCAAAGAGCGAAGTCTCTTATTGCCTGAGCTTACTATATCCCAGGATGCACCACCACCAGTCCCCCAGATCTCGTTTGCCGCTTCCCTGCGAAGACGTGGTCTCGAGCTGGCTGGGCTAAGTAGTTTATTAAACTAACTTTTCTGTCAGTTTTTTGCTGTTTTTGCTCACAAAAGCTGTTTTAACAGCTATCGCTAACTTTGTGTACGATTTGGATTGGAATTGTTGTGTGTGATTGGGTTCAGTTGTTTTCGGCCCCCCCTCACATCCAGGGCCTTCCCGGACTGTTAATATTTATAATTACAGGGTCTCTAATAATTGTACAATTTGGGTTAGAGTTACCTGTTCTTTTTACAGGAAGAGTTGGCATTATTTATTACTGTAAGCTTTATATCAGTAGTAAAAATTTAGTGTACTTTCCTGTCAGAGTGACTAGATTTGTGTATTAACATGTCTCAACCCCATAGGCCTTCGGGCTTTAAAAAATGTTCTAAATGTGCTTTTAAGATGTCTGTTACTGATGACCATCTACTTTGTGTTTATTGTTTAGGGGCAAAGCACTTGCAGGAGTCATGCAGCGTATGTCACGCTTTTTCCTCTAGGGTCCTCCAGGAGAGGAAAAATAAATTGATTCTTAAAGGGTTGATTAAACCCTCTTTTGAAGAAGCCTTGTCTTCCGCTCCGACTCCTGCCAAAAAGAAAAGGGCTTCGGCTCCGACCAGTCCGTCGGATCCGACTGCCAAGAGACCTAGGCAGGCCTCTCCTTCGGCACCAAAGACTTGGGAGCCGAGGTCGGAACGGTCTGCCTCGATGCCTGCAGTATCGACTCCTCGGGCCGGAGCCGATGGCTGGGGCATCGAGAGGCGGGTCACCTTCGTCGGCTCCACTGCTCGGAGCCGACAAGGGTCGCCCGCTCAGACACTTCCTCCTCGGCGCCGAAGTCTACCTCGGCACCGATGGAATCTGGTGTGTGTGTTTCCTCGGCGCCGATTCTCATCGAGTCGCCTCGGAGCCGGTCCCCTAGTCCCTTGGGGCCGAGGGAGAGGTCTTCTCGAACCCGTTCTGTTTCCTCTCGGTCTTGAGAATGTCGGATTCTGATATAGACAGGGTGCTCCAAAGACTTTTCCAGTCCCCAGTCTCCCAAAAATTTGTTTCGGCTCCGACCCAGTTGGCCTCGGAGCCGATGACCATGACCCACCCCATTGCCATTCCTCCTCCGACTGCTTGGCTCCGTGGAGCAGGTGCTCTTGGAGCCGGTGGAGATCTCAGGGTCGGCTCCGACCCTTACTCCAACCCGGGCCCTCGGGTCCGAGTTTGGTACGCGGACTTCTTCGGCTGGACCCGAGGGTGATGTTTCGGGACCTATGCTTTCGGTTCCGAGCCTCCCTCTCGGTGCTTCGGCTGCGGGACTTCCGTCTACCATCATGGCTCCGGAGACCGGATTCTCCCAGGATTCTGGGGGTCCGGCTTTCAGGGCCATGAGGAGTGCCTTGGCCAAATCCTCTTCGGCCATCTCTCCGGTTCTACCAGCACCTTCCCTGGGCGTGGAGACTGGGTCTTTGGCAGTTCCCCTGTCTGTAGCCAGCGGAGCCCCGAGGCCTGAGGTTACCCCCAGTGGGGGTTCCCCTCCTCCTGAGGGTTCTTCGGAGTTGTCTTCAGAGGAACCCCCAAGGAAGAGATCGTGCAAGAGGAAGCACGTGGACTCCCCCGAGTCTATTACATCGACACGGATATGGATGATGCAGAGGGTCCCCTAAGCCGTCCTCGGATGATGTCTCCTTTGCAGACATCTTAGAGATCCTCAAACAACGAGGCGGCTGGATGTCCAAACCCGTCTGCGGACGAATCAGTGCTCCTCAAGGCGTTTGGGGGTCAGCCCTCGGCCTCCTGGGTATCTCCGCCTTCGACGAGCTTCTGGATTTAGTTTGTCGAAGGCGTGGGAACACCGGATACCGTGGAACCAGTCCTTCGTCCAAACAAATTCTTATCTGCTCCCCGAGAAGGAGTTCCTTACTAAAGGCGTGGCTGTAGATGCCATGGTGGTGGCATCTGCTACACAGCAGGACGTGGCAGAGGCTTCAACGTCCATCCATCCTCCTAATAAGGAGTCTAGGAGTATGGATAGGTACGGAAGCGCACCCTGACTTCAGCGGCCTTTACCTTAAGGTCTCTGAATTATTTGGCACATTTTACCAGGCTTCAGAGGGATCTGGTCAAGGAGTTGTCAGACTCCTCTCGGGTAACCTACCTGAGCAGCTAGCCCAGTCCGTTAGCTCTCAGTTGGCTATCCTTACGTCAATTGCTAACTTCGTCCATGAGGCTCATTTCCTATGCGGCCGAAGGGGCGGTAGAGCGGCAGGCACAGGCGTGGCTCACGTGACAAGCCTGGCTCCGCTTGTGTCAGTTCATGGAGGCCTTCAAGTCTTCCTTCGCCGACGCTCCCTTTGATGGGTCCTCATTGTTTGGACCCAAGGTGAAAGACACCCTTACCGCTGTGAGCAAGAGGGAAAACGTTATCTGCCGTAGGGGCCCGTTATTCCACTCCCTTCGGCCTTACCCCAAGGCCAAAGGAGGGGGAAAATGTGGTTCGAAAATCTCGCAAGTTTTTCTCCCAACAGCAGGAAGATTCCCGTCCAGAGGCAGAGGGCGGGGAAATTTTTCAGGGAGACGCCGTCCCAGAGGCGGCAGAGGGCCCCGCAATTCTGGAGACCGCGAGTCCTTTCGTGGCTCTTCAGCCTCCCACACGACATGAGGGATTGCCCGGCTGTGCTGCTCGGAGCCAGTCGGGTGTCGTTTTGCCAAGCACCTAAAAGCCTGGGAGTCAATCACTCAGGACAGATGGGTGCCGGATAATTGCCGGAGGTTACACCATCCCATTCAAATACTCACCCCCTCCGTCCAAGAGAATCCCGGACCCACCACCCAGTCAAAGGGAAATAGCAGCCGCAGAAGCTTCAAAGCTGCTAGAAAAAGGAGTCATCCAACCGTCCCCACAGACCAAATCGGATCAGGAAATTACTCCAGGTTCTTTTAGTGCCAAAAAAGACAGGGGACCTGAGACCAATATTGGATCTCAGCAGACTGAACCTATCCGTCACGAAATCCAAATTCCGAATGGTCACGTTGCAATCCATTCTCCCGTTGTTGGAGAAGGATGTTTGGATGTGCTCCATAGACCTCAAGGACGCCTATTATCATATACCGATACATCAGGCGTCCAGAAGGTATCTGCGCTTCAGCCTGGGAGCCAGTCATTACCAATTTTGTGCTCTGCCCTTTGGTCTCACCACAGCCCACAGGGTGTTCACCAAGTGTTTGGCAGTAGTGACGGCTCACCTGAGGAGTCTTGGATTCCAAGTGTTTCCCTATCTCGACGACTGGCTCCTGACTGCCACCACCAGGCATCTACTTATGGACAACCTCAAAGCCACCATCTCCTGGGTGTTTCCCTAGGGATTACATTCAATTGGTCAAAGTCTGTCTTGCTGCCCTCTCAGCGCATAAAGTTTATAGGAGCAGAGATAGACTCAAGATTGATGCGTGTCTTTCTTCCTGCCGAAAGGATCCGAACTTTACAGGGCCAAGTTCAAGCTCTGATCTCAAGATCCAAAGCCCCAGCCAGGATGGTCCTACAGGTTCTAGGCTCAATGTCTGCCACGGTACTTTTAGTTCCTCTAGCAAGGTTACACATGAGGATTCTTCAGTGGCTCTTATCAACTCAATGGTCCTTTCAAGATCTTCCCCTCAATCATCACATCATGATTACGGAGATATGCAAAAGGGACCTTCGCTGGTGGCTTCAGACATCCAACTTGGATCAGGGAAAACCCTTTCTTCTCCCCCCTCCAGTGGTTACCCTGACGACAGATGCCTCCCAGATAGGGTGGGGGGGGCATTGTCTGGGCAGGCTAGTTCAGGGCTCCTGGCTTCCGGACGAAGCTCTTCTCCACATCAACGTGTTGGAAATGAGGGCTGTACTTCTATCCCTACAGGCCTTACACAAGTTCCTTCCTCAGGGCATCATCGCCATCCACACAGACAACATGTCGGTGGTTTGGTATCTGAACAAACAAGGAGGGACCAGATCGTATCCCCTTTGCAGAGAGGCCATGAGAGTGTGGGAATGGGCTGTAGCTACCAACCGCTTCTTGGTAGCGACCCACATCCCGGCAAAGTCAAATGTATTGGCGGACAAGTTAAGCAGGACAATTCTCTCTCCTCACGAATGGTCTCTAAACCGCACAGTAGCAGCCCAGGTTTTCAAGAGATGGGGGACGCCGTGCTGCGACCTATTTGCGACTCCACAAAACACCAAGTGCCAAAGGTTCTTCTCCTTGATTCCACATCAGGAAGTACCAGCCATGGATGCTCTAGCACAACCTTGGCCAACAGGGTTGCTTTATGCTTTTCCTCCAATTCCACTCCTTCCCAAAGTTATTCAGAAAGCTTCTCAGCTAGGGTCTTCAATGATTCTGATTGCCCCATACTGGCCTCGTCAGATATGGTTTCCTTACCTGAAAAAGCATGCAGTGGACGATCCGTGGACCTTAGACCTGATCCCGGATTTGCTAATCCATCAGTCGGGACATTGGCATCAGTCCCTTCAATCTCTGAAATTGACAGCTTGGCTCCTCCACTTCCAACCTTAGTTAGAAGTCACACACTAGACCCGGAAGTTGTTCACATTTTATCTTCGGCCCACAAACCCACCACTAACAAATTGTACCTCAGTAAGTGGAAGAGGTTTGCTATCTGGGCTCAACTCAAGGGCTTAGACCCTATCACTGCTCCTGTCCCAGAGGTTTTGAAATTCTTAACATCCCTATTTAATCAGGGATCTTCTGTCTCAACTATTAAAGTTCAACTAGCTGCTATCTCTAAATTCCATGAATCCACGGATCCTCCTTTGATGAGCAGCAGACTATGCAAAACATTCATTAAAGGTGCGAGCCTGTTAAGACCACCAGTTTTTCATCCTGCACCTCCGTGGGATCTGGATTTGGTGCTGCGCATTAACATCTCCCTTTTGAACCGGCTGCTACATGCGAGTTAAAATATCTGTCATGGAAAACGGCATTCTTAGTGGCTATTACTTCGGCAAGAAGAGTCTCAGAGCTTCAAGCCCTGTCTATTAAACCACCGTATTTGATTTTCCACAAAGATAGAGTATCACTTAGGCCTAATCCATCCTTTGTCCCAAAGGTCTGCTCTAGTTTCTGTCTTCAACAATCTCTAGAACTACCAGTTTTCTTTCCAAAATTCTCTAATGAAGCAGAATACACTCTCCATAAATTGGATGTTCACAGGCAATTACGCTTCTATTTAGACAGGACTCAGCAACTTCGTAAGTCAGACCAGTTGTTTGTGTCCTTCTCAGATAATAAATTGGGCCAAACCATCACTAAAGCTACAATCTCAAAATGGATCAGAGATTGCATAACTCAGGCCTATTCTTCTTGAATAAGCAACTTGCATCATCTATCAAAGCTCATTCTACCAGAGCTATGGCTACTTCTATAGCTTTTCATTCCAAGCTCGCTATTTCGAAATTTGTGCGGCTACTTGGTCCAACCCGCACACTTTCATTTCCCACTACAAATTGGATGTGGCATCTAAAGGACGAGCTTCATTTGGTTCCACGGTACTCAGGAGTGTTTTCCAGTGAGCCACCCAGGATTCAGGTGCTAGGGACGCTGTCCCATCATTCAGAATGTAGGCGAGATAGGATCACATAACATCTTTTAGTTATGTACTCACCATAACTTCAGATGTTTGGGATCCATCTCGCCTACATTCCTGATACCCACCCTCCTTCCCCCTGCCTTGCAGATCAGAAGAGATTGAACGGTTTTGAGCTCCACTGTTTTTATCTTGTTTCATCTGACGATGTTATATAAGCAGGGTATGCATGTGTGCATGTATGCGGACAAACTAGATCTGGGGGACTGGTGGTGGTGCATCCTGGGATATAGTAAGCTCAGCCAATAAGAGACTTCGCTCTTTGGCATAAGCGTGCCGAGTCGGAGCCGAGGGATCGGCTCCGAACCCATCATTCAGAATGTAGGCGAGATGGATCCCAAACATCTGAAGTTATGGTGAGTACATAACTAAAAGTTTGTGGCAACCAAGAACTGTCGAGCTTTTCCCTTACCCATAGTGCACCAACCCTAATTACCTCAGATCTTGTTTGCCTCTTTTCAGTGAAAGATGTTGTTTCTGACACTATTGAACGATATTAAGATAAGTTGTGAAAACTTCACTTATTTACTTAATTCTCCCTTCTTTATTTAGATTAAGTATTTTCCTTACCTATCACATTCCTTTTTTGCTTGTCTTGTGCTAAATTTTGTAGTTTCCTTCTTTTTCTTGTACTCACATACCTCTTGATACTACTGTTAGTATTTTTTTTCTTAGTACTACATTTTATATAGTTTCTCTAATACCATTGTTGGTAGCTGTTCTTTGTGCTTTATTTGTCTCTGTCTCTGTTTAAAAAAAAGTAGTAGTAAAAATATTTAATTTTTTTCCCTTTCTTGATTTTTGTTGGTGTGACAATATGGTGGATTAAGCTCCAGCAGGCTTTACAAAAATGCACTAAGTGTGGACATAAGCTCCCTTTATCAGATTCCCACACTTTATGTACATACTGCTCAGGACTGCTTCACTTATAAGAAGATTGTTCTGCCATGGATTTAACCCTAGGGTGTTAGTTGAACACAAGAATAAACTGTTTTAAAGGCCTTTTGCCTTCATCTTTTGGAGAGGTTATATCTGGAGAGAAATGTCTGAAGACCAAGACTAAAACAAAATCCTTATCTCCAAAGCCTTCTTCTTCCTCTCTGCTTTGGAGTCCTCAAAGAAGAGGTCTCACAAAGATCCAATTTCACCTTCTGATCCAAAGAAGCTGAAAATGTCTGATCCGACTTCTTTGGATCTAAGGAAACCAAAAGTATCTGATCCATCCCTCTCAGATCCAACACTATCCAAGGCAGATCCAACTATTGCTGGCCCTTCAACTTCATCTTCTATTATTTTACCAAGGACTTGGTATTCACCCATCGGTGGATCCCGTACCCTCTTGGGTACCTTCCCTGTTTCTGGACAGACCCAGGTCTCCTTTGGTATTTTCCACTTATTCTTCCAGAAGTCTCACAGAGGAAGACGTGGAAAGAGTGGTAAGGAAGATTCTCTCAGGGCAGGGGTAGATAGGTGTTCTTTCAGCTCCTACCCCCTCTGGGTCAGGAGGACTGTTTTTCTGCTACTCCCTATCTACAACTTCCTCCTCTGACTCCATTAGCTGTCTCAGAGTATTTGGATCCTAGCCATCTGGATCCTTCCGGCTTGGATCTTAAGATGGTTTTATCCGTGAATCCGAAGCTTTCTCTGTGCTCCGATCATGTTGGATCTGGAGACCTCTCGGAGCCGAAGTCTACCTGTCGGGTTTGAGGTGTTGAAGTCAGCTCCGAAGCTTTTGGAGGCATCTCTGCACCTCAGAGCCTTGGCACTGGATAGCTCAGCACTAGCTTCCATCTTTGGGATTTTGCCCTCGGAGTGGGGGGAAAGCTGTAGTCCAAAAGCTGTCCTTTTCAGATCTGAGGTCTTCCCTTTGTCCAGGGTGATCTGCCTTTGAGACTATGAAGAGAGTTTCCTCTGCCTCAACAGAACAGAAGGATCCTTCCCTCTCGGATCCCAAATCTGCAACCTTGATGTTACTGTGTTCAGAGCCGTACCAAATCTTTCCACAGGGACAGACAGTACCAAGACCCCAGGCTTCCACACAGGGAATTTTGATTTCTTCTTCTGATACTTCTCCCTAAGAAAAAGACATGCAAGAGGATGCACCTAGACTTGCCAGAGGAGTTTATCACAGAAGATATGGTTTTCGATGAAGGAAAAGGGTCCCCATTGTCACCTCCTGAAGATGACTCATTTGGACACATCCTAGAAATTCTTAAGCAGAGAGGTGGCTGGCTGCCCAGCGACCCTTTGTCCGAGGAGTCTGTATTCTTGGAGGCTTTTGGTACTGGACCATCTGCCTCTTGGGTGACTCCACCCACCAATGAGCTCATTGAGTTGATCTCTCATGGGCATGGAAGGATCCCGACTCCAATGAGCCTATACCTCAAAGACCAGA
The DNA here is from genome assembly GCF_019279795.1 of Protopterus annectens. Taxonomy (NCBI): domain Eukaryota; kingdom Metazoa; phylum Chordata; order Ceratodontiformes; family Protopteridae; genus Protopterus; species Protopterus annectens. The sequence continues at coordinate 1,535,080,338 of NC_056725.1, read as the reverse complement.
TGAGATTATGGCACACCTGTAGATAAGCAGTTTTGGGTAAAAGGAGTGCCCATTGATACTATGGTCATAGCAACAGCCACTAAAAATGAACTTGCTGAAGAGAGTCCCACTGTCCATCCCCCCAACAGGGAGTCTTGGGGGATGGACAGATTTGGGAAGCATGTCTATGCTTCAGCAACCTTCGCTTTAAGGTCACTGTATTATTTGGTACATTTCACAAGACTTCAGAGGGATTTGATTAAGGAGCTGTCAAATACCCTCTCAGGATCTGTTGCTGAAGAGGTTCAGTCATCTATGACTTTTTAGTTGGCTACCCTGCAATCCATTTCTAATTCTTCCATGAGGTTGATTTTGCATATAGCCAAAGGAACCTCAAGGGCAGTGTGTTCAGGTATTTCCATCAGGAGACATGCTTGGATGTGCTTATATGATTTTGCAGAGCCCTTCAAGTCCTCATTCATCAGTGTTGCTTTTCACAGCACGTCTTTGTTTGGCCCCAGGGTGAAGGACACACTGTCCAGGTGTGAGAAGGATGAAATGATCCTGTCTGCCATGGGCATACATTTGTTGACCCCTCAAAGATACTTTTTTAGGAATTAACGAGATGGTTGGAAGATCTGGTTCAATAAGTCTCAGGGTCTGTTCCAGGACACATGTCGAGAAAGTTCCCCCAGAGGCAGAAGAGGGAACTCTAATGGACAGCGATGTCTCCATGGCAGAGGGGGTCCACAAAACCAGGGGTCTAGACATTCTTTCTCTGATACACCCTACCAGCACTCCTGAAAGGAGGCCTAATTGTCTACCTCTGGAGGCAATCGGAGGTCGACTATCCCTGCACCAGAGAGCCTGGCAAGATAAATGAAAAGTTACTTGGATCCAGAGGATTTTTTTCAGGGGTTATATAATACCCTTTTCCCTTCCTCCTCCAAACTCGAGAAAAATCCCCAGTGTTCCACCCAGTCAAAGGGAAGAAACAGCAATCCAAATTCAAAAGCTGCTAGAAAAAAAGAGTCATCCAAGAGGTCCCACCAGACCAGATAGAATCCAGAACTTACTCAAGGTTCTTTTTAGTGCCAAAGAAAACGGGGGACTGGAGACCAATTTTGGATCTCAGCAACTTAAACAAGTCAGTGCAGCAAACCAAGTTTTGGATGGTCATTGTTCAGTCTATTCTCCCATTTCTGGGCAAGGATGACTGAATGTGCTCGATAAATCTTCAGGATTTGTACTATCATATAAAGATAAACAGATGATTCAGGAGGTATTTACACTTCTGGCTAAGAGCCAGTCATTACCAATTTAGAGTTCTGCTCTTTGAACTCACCACAGCCCCCGGGGTGTTTACTAAGTGCATGGCAGTAGTAACAGCTCACTTGAGAATGTGAGGATTCTGGGTGTTTCCATATCTAGACAACTGGCTCTTTTCCACTCCAACCAGGTGTCAGTTGATAAGGGCAAAAGACCAGGTCCTCCAGACTTGCTGTCTTTTGGGGACAACCATAAGCTATGAAAAATCCCATCTGGAACCAACTCAAACTCTTGAATTTACTGGAGCAGTTCTCAGTACAAACTCAACCACAGCCTCACTATCACCCTCAAGAGTTCAGACCATAAGATCACAGGTCACAAAGATAATCTGCAGTACCAAGATTTCAGTTCGCCTGGTCCTTCAAGCTCTAGGTTCAGTGGCAGCAATGATAACCCTGGTACCTTTAGCCAGATTTTATATGAGGATTCTTCAATGGATGCTAGCAACTCAATGGTCAATTCTTTCCCAATCCATTTCAACTCAGATACAAATCATGCATACATGTAAGCGAGATCTCAGATGGAGGGTTCCGTCAGATCAAGTTCTTCAAGGCCATCCATTCATTTCCCCTCGGTCCAAGGCCATAGTGACCATGGATGCTTCCCAGCTGGGGTGGGGGTAGGGGGCATTTTCTGGGGAGAACAATCCAAGGTACTTGTTCCCCCAAAGAGGCCAACTTGCATATCAGTATTGTTGAGATGAGAGCGGAGCTTTTAGTGTTGCAAGCCTTTCAGGATACTCTCCCTTTGGGGACAGTTGCAATTCAAACAGAAAACATGTCAGTAGTCTGGTACATCATCAAACAAGGAAGAACTAGATCTTACCACTTGTGTCAGAAGGCTCTCAAAGTGTGGTAATGGGCGATCTCATCCAAGTATATTTTCAAAGCAATGCACATTCCAGGGAAGTCCAATCTGATAGCAGACAAACTGAGCAGGTGCATTCTTCTACCTCACGAATGGTCCTTCAACAATTACATCACATAATTGATTTTCAGTCAGTGGGGCCAGCCTTGCTGCAATCTTTTTCCTTCCCCCAAACAACAAATGCAGCAGTTACTTTTCTGTAATCTCCCACAGAGGAAATTACCAAGGGATTTTCTACTTCACGGGTCTATATTACAAGACCGAAAGAGCAGAACCGCAAACACCTAAAGAGCGAAAAATACGGAACCTTGAAGTGCTGTTTGTCAGATCGCGGTACAGTGAAGATTGGAATATTTGCCCTTTCCTCACTGTAGTGCGATCTCGGAGTTGGAATATATATTTAGCGGGGGAGGGTGGGGCACAGCCCCCCACAATAGCAAGTTTGAGGTTCCGTTTCTTTCGCTCTTTAGATGTTCACAGTTTTAGTTTTTCGGTCTTTTAATATAGACCCCTACTTCACAACTGGCCTTCCCGGTCTACTCTATGCCTTTCCTCCCATACCGCTGATTCCAAAATTCCTTCAGAAAGCTGCTGTGTTGAAGAGGAAAGTCAGCCTCCTTGCACCTTACTGGCCTCGACAAATTTGGTTCCCCTTCCTTTGGCCTCACTTGGTTCTCCAACCTTGGATTTTGGATCTGACTCTGGACCTCCTGTCTCACCCACCAGGCATAATTCATGCAAACATAACCAACCTCAGGCTGGCTAACTGGCTTCTTCAGTTCTATTAATAGCCAGACAACCTATTCTGTCTTCACCTGTTCATTGAATACTTTTATCTTCCCATAAGCCTTCTATCAGGAAGCTCTATTCCAGCAAATGGAAGATGTTTGTTCACTGGGCTCATCTAAATAATACTAAACATTTCTCAGTCCCCATACATAGCATTCTTGACGTTTTGTCCCATCTCTTTAAAGAAGGAACTAGTTCATCAACAATTAAGTTCAGTTAGCAGCCATATCAAATTTTCACGTGGGTTTTGATGGTTCCTCTGTTGCCTCTCATAAATTAAGCAAAGTCTTCTTGAAAGGCACTCTTCTTCTAAGACCTTCCTTTAGAGATCTTACTTCTCCATGGGACCTGAATCTGGTACTGCAGGTTCTTATTAAATCCCTCTTCAAACCAGCAACTACTTGTGACCTCAGATACCTTTCCTGGAAGGCAGTCTTTCTGGTAGCTATTACCTCTGCTAGACAAATCTCTAAGATTCAAGCCATGTCTTCTAAATCACTATATTTGATTTTTCACAAAGATAGAGTTACACTATGGACTAATGCTTCCTTTCTTCCTAAGCTGATGTCAGAATCTAATATCAATCAATCCATTGATTTGCCGGTATTCTTTCCTAAATTTACTAACAAAGGTGAATACATATTACATTTATTGGATGTCCACAGACAATTACATTTCTACCTACATAGAACAGACATCAGAAAATCTGACCAATTGTTTGTTTCATTTACAGAAGTCAAACTGGGGAAACCAGTTACCAAAGTAACTTTAGCTAAATTGCTGAGTGCATTTCATTTATTTATAGCAAATTGGATATGACTTTACCAAAACCGTTATGGGCTTGTTCAACTAGATCCATGGCATCTTTCACAGTTTTCAAGTCTAGAGCATCTGTGGATGATATATGTGCTGCAGCAACTTGGGCTACTCTCCATTCCCTTATTACTTGTTACAAATTGGATCTGGTTTCCAGAGGTGGAGCATCATTTGGCTCAGTTGTGTTCTGGAATATCCTTCCTTCAGTCCATCCTGGATTTCAGGTAGCTCTCTGTCCCATCAGTTCAGGATAGAATGAAAATCGACAACATCAGATATTACCATGATGTTCCATCTGTGTTGTCCATTTTCATTCTTCCTCAACTCCTCTTCCACCAGCCCCTGTCCTTGAAAATTTCTGGAAGAATGAGTGGTTGCAGGGCATTTCTGTCCTTTATATTAAGCTCCAGATATAGCTTTCTGCTTTTCTGAATATGAGTATGCCTTTCTACTAAGTCAGCAAACAAGATCTGAGGTAATTGGGGTTGGTGAATTGGGGATAATGGAGAAGCTAAGAGTTCTTGGTTGGCATGAGCTTTAATAACAGCCGAGTCAGATCCAAGGGATCTGATCCAAACCCTATCAGTTAAGGAAGAATGAAAATGGACAACGCATGGAAAGATAAGCGCATAACTTTTTTTTTTCATTCCCTTGGACAGTAATGTTTATGCATTTCCACCCATCCACTAATATCCAGGGTAATTCTGAAGAATCAGAATGACTTTCCAAAAATACATGCAGTGACCTCCTTCTGGCCCAGGCAACATCGGTTCTCTCTTCTTATGGAATTGGCCAGGGGCACTTACCACAAGCTTCCTTACAATCTGGACCTGCTCACACAAGACAAGGGGGAGTTTGATACACTCCAGTCTAAAACATCTTCCACTAACCGCCTGGATTATTCAATTTAATAGCTCTTACGCACCTCTTTTCACTGGAAATGCAGTGGATACTAAAGCCTGCTAATAGAAAATCTTATTTTGGCAAATGGAAGAGATGTTCTAGTTGGTGCTTAACCAGCAGGGACTATGTACCACTGATGCTCAAATATGTGTGTGAATTACTAACCTCTGGCCTTTCTGTCGTCTCTATCAAGGTACATCATAAGCCATTTCAGCATGCCTGCCCATGGACCTTCCACTTTTTTCAAAAGTTTCTGAAAGAAGTGTTACACCTGAGACCACCATGCTGACAGATTGCTCCCTTCCTGGGATCTTAACTTTGTACTGGAATAGTTAAACACATCTCCATTTGAACCTGCATATCAAGCAGATTTGAGGTTCGTTATATGGAAAACAGTATTTCTCATTGCTCTGACATTTGCAGGAAGAGTATTTGAGTTGCAAGCTGACATGGTGGGTTAACCCTGTCTGTTCTTCCATAGGAATAGGATGTCATTAACAGCAAATCATTCATTCATAGCCAAGGTTGTTTTAGAGTTTACTTTGAATCAGGCTCTCAGTCTCCCACTGTTTTGTCTTAACCTACAGAACCAGTGAGAAAGTATTCATCACAGTCTGGATGTGCATAGGCAGCTCAGGTGCTATTTTGAAATTAGAAAAGTCAATCAGGTATTTATTTCTTATGTTGGTACTAAGAAAGGACAATCTGTGTTAAAACAGACTATTTACAGATGGTTGTTCCTGGCTATTGCCTTTTGTTATATGTACTATGGTGAACCAGCTCCAAGCAGTATCAATAGGAACTATGTTAGGGTCTTTTCTTCTTCTATGGCATATTGGAAAGGGGTGGATTTTAGAAGTATTATCAGGGCATCTATATGGTCATCTGTACATACATTTACAAGGCATTGCAAACTGGATTCTTTCTCTAGATGCAGGACTGGCTTTGTTAGTACCATTCTCCAGGTGTTCCTGGATTCATATCCTTCCTCCTCCCAGGTTGGATAGGCTTTGGTAATCAACCCATATAGCCAAAAGCCACGCTGTAGCAGTGGGAATGATGTGCATTGTACAGCTGTGTAATTTGCACTTACCCATAACAACAGATGTTCGAATTCCTTACTGCTACTGACTGCACTCATCCTCCACCCCCCTAGTATTGTATATAGTTATTGTTGGGAAACAGTTTGGTGGGTAGTTCTTGTTTGTTTAGTTCAGGTAAGTATACTGCCTCTTAGCTTTTAAGCAAGAAAGTAGTGAAGTTTTCCGCTCTGACTGCTGATTTTCCCTCGTCAGGGCTGATCAGTCGGCAGACAGAGATAAAGTGTTTTAGGGAGTTAGAGCCTTTCTTTTATATTGGGTGAGACAGTACCCATATAGCCTAAGGGTTACTGCAGCAGTGAGAAATTTGACACAATTGCACTTTCTTTGGTTACTAGGATCCATGGTAGCTTCAGTAAAACTGACTCTTCATGCAGTACTTTAAATGAGAGTTCTGCACTGGATCCTTTCAATCCAATGGTTAGTTTTGACTCATCCTATTCACTATCTAATCACGGTACTCTCTATCTGCCATCTCTTGGTGAATAACTGTGCCTCTGGTAGTGCAAAGATGTCCATTTGTCCTTCTTCTTTCCATGGCCACAGTGACTGTGAATGCCTCCTCATTGGGGTGGGAGTATTTTGATAGGAGGATAGTTCAGGGAATGTGGACCAGTCAGTAAGCCCATATTCACATCAGATTTCTTGAGATGAGGGCAGTCCTCCTAGTATAGCAGATTTTCAGGACTTTATTCCAAAGAGTGTGAATTCTGTCTTGACAGACAACACTTCTCTAGTCTGGTGCATCATACGGGAGGGAACCTGCTCTTACTTGCTATGTCAGGAGGCCATGAGAATATGGCAGTGGGCAATGTCTTCTCAGCGCATTCTCATAGGAATGCACATACAAGGTCGGACCAGAATTCTGGCGGTCAAGCTGAGTTCCAGTATTCTCATGGCTCATGAATGTCCTTCAACAATACAATGGCAATGGAAATTTTCAGCTGCTGGGGTCAGCCTTTCTGCAACCTGTTTACATCTTCCATCATTTCGAAGTGCAATAGCTATTTTGCCCTCATCCCTCAACAGGGCAGTCATCGAGGGATGTCCTCGTATATACTTGGCCACATAGTCTACTTGATGCTTACCCACCTCTTCCACTGATATCAAAGATATTCATCATTCCCACTGATGTAGTAGCCTTTAGGCTATATGAGTTGTTTACCTGTCCAGGAAACAACAGCCAGCCAGCTACAGAAAGCCCCCCCCCCCCACCCCCCACGCACACACACCATCACTCTGGTTACTGATTGACTAGCTCCAAGGAGGGGAATCAGGAGTCAGAGTAAATATTTCTTCAGTGATTTATTCCCACCTCAAGGAGAAGCATCTCTGGGGTTTCGCGGGTGCAGCTGTCAGCTTAGAGTTTCATTTTTGGCAGACAAGGCCCCATAGGGGAACTCTTCAAATAAATTGTTGCCTTTTTAAGAACATTTTTTTTTAATTTTATTTTCTGATTGAAAGTGGTATTTTACCTTTAAGAAACCCATTATTTTTTATTAATATTGGACGTTTCCTGTCAGGGACTGCTATTTTTAGCTATTGGTGTAATTTGCCTTATAGGAGTTATTTTTGTGAAACTATATGTACTGCTTGTGTAAACTTTTAATTTTGTGACTAAAAGTTGTTTTTTGGGATGGGCAGAGATGTGTTTTTCAGTATGGTGCTTATGTTTACTTCATGACAACCAGTCTGCCAGTTTTCTTTTTCTGCCATGTGAAAAGAAGTGCTGACAGGGGATTTGAGTGCTGCTTTTTGCTTTTACTTTGTGTAGAGGCTGGGACAAGAAGTGTGAATGTAACTGTGCTGCTTGTGTACAATAGATGACAACTTACCTTCTGACCACATCATCCTAGCAATGCTTACTGCTTTTGCCAGTTCCTCCATCGCTACAGCATGGATACTTACTCCATTCCTGTTGGTACTACTCCCACCAGTCTTAGAAAGAAAAAAAGCACTTACCAAGAAGCCCTTGCCATTGCCATGGTCTCAGTTTGTGTCTCAGATGATAGTGAGTGAAGCTGCTGTGGCTATTGGTTGTTCCTTAAATCACTGCCTTACCTCTTCAGCTTCAGCTGGTGTAGCCCTTTTAGCCACCATGAGTTGGGGTTAGCCACATCTTTTTTGGCTGTACCATTTTTCTGATATGGGGAAGGGAGATCTGTCTTTTGCATGGCTGGGAGATGCTCCTGGAAAGTCTTCACGGGGTAACCAAGGCAAGAGACCATTAAATTGGTTAGTCATCCCTCCTTCGAGTCATTCTTCATACACAGGAACTCCTGTAAAGAAAAATAACGAGATTAAACATTGGTTATTTTAAGAAGTAATTACGGTTAAGAAAGATTATTTTCTTACCTTAACAAGGCATGCATTACAGGCTATGAATCCTGGTGTTCAGAAGCCATTACAGGTGAGCATTCCCTGTAAAGAAATTCCACAGGAAACAGGGTCTGATATTTCTAATTATGACAGACATTTGATGGCTTCTCTCTCAGATTCACAAGCCCAAGTTTCTGAATGTGAGGAAGATATTAACTCTTATCCTCATGGAGGAATTTTGTTTTAATCAGACCATAGCCAGCATGAATGAGGTATTTTTAAGGGAAAAAAGAGATGTTCTTCTGGAGTTGAGAAAATATTATCATATGTTACAAATGAATATTCCAGAAAAAGGGTATTTTGTTATTGTGGAATATTTTGAGACAGTTTCAGATCTTTTCTGGAGGTAAAATTGGTGAAGATAAAACAAAGGCTATAGCAGTAAACTAACCCCCGGATTTACTAATCTTCCGTGCAGGACTAGCTTAGTCCTGCACGGAAGCGGCTGTTAAGGAGCAGGAAGGCAGCACGCCATGCATATTAATGAAAGCGCACTACCTGAAGTCCTAATCTTACATGGAGTGTGTAAGAGTGCAGGGGGCGTGTCTGAGAGCAGAGCTCTCAGAATATACACGCCCCCGCAATGAAGAACAGCAGGAAGGCCAAAAGAATGAGCGAGACAGCTCATAGGTGTCCGCATACCCCCAGCAACATCCCCCCATGTGTACAACAGCAATAGTAAATACAAAGAAAATAAACATACTGTTATTTTTTTTATGAATCCAATTAAAGCTAACCGTAGGTGCGCGGGTGTGCCCATCGCTTAGCTACGGTTAATGCAGCTTAAATGGCTAAAGAGGATAACAAGGAAGATATATGCAAATGAAGCAGTATAGCAATAGTGTAGTGGGCAGAGCTTTCACCTTACGAGCAGGCATTCTTGGTTCGATTCCCACTGTAGCACATTCCATTTTTCATGTCAAATCACGTTATGACCAATATTTTAGTTGCATAACCTAATAAATAACATATATTTGTGAACTGGATTACTGCATTAAATGCAGATGTGATGTGTCAGTGTCATACTGTTGCAAAGTCTACAGATAATCACATGTACCCCATACAGTATATGTACACAGGAATCATGGATACAAATGGAAGGTAAAATGTGTAATGAATGATAACCCCATACAACTTCCAAATCCCATAGGGAATGTACAGTGTGGAAGCAATCAACATCCCTAGGGTGCATATACACAGACACATATATGCAGATACAGATATATATATATATATATATATATATATACATATATATATATATATATATATATATATATATATATATATATATCTATATATATATATATATATATATGTAACTACACATACATACACAGAGATATGTATAGGAAGATACATATGTAGAAGGTGCACACAATATGGAACAGCCACTATGCCTACAGTTACCACCTTACCAAATGGACACTTGTATGAGCCACCCATACAAATGACAGTTGTTGCCTGCAACATATACCCATAGAGAGGTCAAGGGATATAACACCACACACAGGTTTGCGTACATGGGAAAGCTTTATTTGTGTACTATTACAGTTGTATATGCCATGTCATAGAGCTGTTTAGACACTGACATCCATATAAACAGAGTAATGCAGCTGTGAAACAGTTATACTAATACAGTTGTCTGGAAAGGTTTACATATGTTGCTGTCCAAGCCGAGGCCTTCAAGTAGTACAATAATAAAGACAGACTGGGCCACAGGATACCAAACAGTCAACAGTAAGTAATGCAGATGTATAGTCCAGCAGCCTCTATCTACATTCTGTACACAATCCCTAGGGGGTAAAGACCTCAGTTGACACAATGGGATGTATCTGTTACATAACAAGGCATAACTGACACCATCACAATCACACTGACAAACAGAACAGTCTGTATGGCGGGAGGCAGTAGGCCTGCATTTACCCAAGGTGGATTGTATGGTAATGTACATCCAGATACCTTAAGGCAGCTTACCCCTGATACCCCCACATGTTGTAACAGCCTAGGTTAGTTATGGTGCATCCTCCCCCCGACTCAATAATACAGGGCCATATACCACTGTTACATACACTGGCCTGTGGAGTGCATAAGGGCACAAATGTATTGTGTAGGTGAAGCCCACACATATATGGACCCAACCCCACAGTATGTGTGGGGCACACAACAGCAGTGGACTGATGGCAGGAATGGCAGCATGACATACTCACAGCGCACTACATAACCCCTGACAGCATGTCATATGTGCAAAGCCTGGTGTGTAGGTGGAGTACAGAGGCTGGAACACAGTCCCATATGTGTAAAACTGCTATCATATACTAAGCAAGCCGCTGGTGTTATAGGATAGTCTGCAACATACCCTTAGTCAGGAATATGAAGTTAGAAACAGAAATGGATGTATCCATGTACTGATAGCACTCAACACACACACTGCCAGTGATATATCTGACACACGACCTGTATGGTGGACAGACAAAACATAATAGGCACACCTCTGCCCATCAAAAGGATAGGCCCACAGTTGAGAGCTATGCAGACAGATTGCATTCCAAGTTAAACTAGTATGTACACACAAACCCTGTAACACTAGTGCTATACAATGCATACAACAACACTACTCACACTCTATCTGTAGTTCTGGAACCTCCTACAAATATGTAGCTGGCCTGAGTGTGTAGGTTCTTCTGTAAGAGGTATTGCTACCTGATGTCTGTAACACTGATGCCCACACACAGGAAGGCTGTCCATCATACAGGAAAGGTAAAGGGACCATACCCACATGATGTAGGGATTTATAGTAGTTGGTTGCCATGACAGTGGTAATTGGAAGTACTACACAGCATGCTGCATGTAGATAGCAAGTGGAGGACACTGATTGGTGCAGAGGCCAACACCTGATCATGTACATCACCTACAAATTCCATGCTGCAATCTATGCAAAGCCGATCATTCCATTTACCATAGAAAGACTGAGAGTGAGAGAGAGAGAGAGTGAGAGAGAGAGTGTGCGTATAAGGCACAGAACAAAATAAAAAAAAACATCCAGAAGAGTCTGCATTCCCATAACAGGTATGTGAAGTATATATGTATGTAATTGACTGTAGTACTTGGTCCATAATAATGGGATAGATGATGTGGAATGATTTATATGTGTTTCAGGTGTTGTTGTAATGATGTTCAGCTGAACAACTGCTAAGGACAATAGAGTCCGTCCCTGTGGGTAATGGGCCATACCCATCAACTATGCAGAGCAGCACTGACTGATAAAATGTAAGCCATCATAGTGCGTGCTGTGTAATGGGAAGTATGTATATTACGTGGCCAAAAGCTGGTGGTGGAAGTAATGCCATTATGATGGACAAGTGGGATCCACAGCCCACCCCTTGCAGGATACTCAGGTTAATTTGTATTGTAGCATGCAGGAATGCCATAGGTGTGTAATAGGGTTACCTGCATTCTGGCTCTACATATACCCCCCTGATGTCAGGCTGTGTCCATATGTGGCACCTGTCTGTGTTAGCAAGGCAGGATAGTGCAGCTGTACTTATATATATATATATATATATATATATCTACATGTATGTCCACAAATATACAGATACCCATGTGTAGACATATATATATATATATATATATATATATATGAGCACTTATATACATCACATATATCTACGCATATATAAATTTATACCTATATGCACATGTCTACATGTATACAAACACACACACAAACATATATGTATGTAAATACATGTCCCGTATATTACTACCACAGTGCTGCATGCTATGTGCGAAGAAACAGAACACATAGCAATACACACAGATATCTACAGCTGTCAGTGTGTGCAACATTTATGGGTATGTCACATGTGAACCCCTTGTTGGGACCACATTGCCCTTGTCTGTGAAGTATGAATTGGGAATATGGGGAAGTATGGCAGGTATAGTTGTGGAGGTGGTCAGGGTTGGTAGATATAGAGGACAGCCTACAGGGGTGGTATGTGACACATGTGGTGGGTAAACACCCTGGATGTTGTGTGTGGTCTGTGATGTGGACGCCCTATGGGCCCCAATATGGACACAATGGGAACAAGCCTTCCACCCACTGCTGCTCACAACAGCAGTCCACGTCCCAAAGGTGACTGGCCTGGAGGCTGAGCAGGAGGAACATGTTGGCCCTGTGAATGTGTACTGGGTTCCTCAGAGTGATGTAGTACATCCCACATGTATCTGTGGAGCCCATTATGGAACAGACCCTGGACCTGACCTCAGGGGACAGGAACATGTCTGTGTGTGCCCCCAGGGGGGGCAACATCCCCTGGGTTGGTTCCACCTGACGGTATTGCTGGACCAGTACATGAGGAGGCCCCAGGGTGGGACACACATGTGATGTGGCCGGGTAACATGGGCATAATGGTTTGGAGAGGTGTTTCTGCTAGCCAGTAGTACATATACATGCTATTGTGTCACTGTTATAGAACATATGTTGGTATTAACAGTCTACACAATCCCAGAACATGTCCAACAGCATGCATAGATAACCGCAATAACATAGTATGTTAGATGTGCAGCACACACATAGCAAGCATACCACAGGCATATATAGAAACATTGTGGCCCTGACAATGGCATGCAGGTGAATAGTGTGTAACAGGCCAGCAATGAGAGTGTCCACACAGGGAACATGGCTACAAACACATTGCACAAAGCGTGGTACAGTACAATATCTGCCCCACTGGTAGGTATGCTGTAGCCATACCTATTGAGTTGTGTGTATGGTTTGTTGTCGCTGATATAGTGGGGGGGGTGACAGTGATGTGTATTAAGAACTGTGGTAACCTTGCTGCATGACTTGCTCACACCTGTGTCCATCTGTATGTCTTTCAGGCACGATGTCTCATGGAAGGCTGCCAGCCTACACAGCAGCGGAAAATGACATCCTGCTGGATGGACTTATTCATCACTATGCAACCGTGTTTGGCTGGTCTGCCCATGATCAGCAGGAGCGGGCCGCCCTGTGGAACGACCTAGTCCACAGGATCAATTATGTTGGACTGCACAACCGCAGTTATGAGCAGGTCCGGCATCATTGTTCTGACCTGCTTCGCAATGCCCGTCGGTGTTGTGCTGCAGTCCGGGGGGATCAACTTGCCACGGGGGGGGGGGCATGCCATCCATCCCCACCCCGACACGTGTGGAGGAACTCCTGGCCAGCCTCGAGGCACGTGCCCGTCCAGCCAGCCACTAATCACCAGACACCTTTGTGGCGGTGGGAGCCACCCACACACCAGCCAAGGAGCATACAGGTAAGGCCACAGGGCACATCCGTAGACCACTGTTGCATATACATCTGCATTGGTACAGGTAGATCATGCATATCTGGCATGTCATAGATACATTTTGTTGCTGCATAGTAGTGATAAACAAATGTCCATATGTGGTAGTATTGTGGAAATGTACTGTTGATGTATTGGAATACTGCACCCACCCAGTAGCACTGCCACGGTTGTGGCCACTGACTTTACATCTTTCACCCTCTTATGTGGGTCCCTCTGGGATACCACCAAGGCAGCAGCCTGTAGCTGGTGAGTATGGTTTATGTAGATGCTTGCCAATACACTGGGCATGTAATGGTGATGGTATATTCCATGCACACATCTAACACACCTACCCAGAATGCATGCTGTACATGCGCACGTATTTTGCTGTGAAATGCACAACATCACAGGGGTGACCATGATGGGGTATTGGAAGGGTATGTCAGACACCTGCATGATAATTAACATCCTGTCATTGCGGAATGTGTCCACAGGGAGTAACATAATGGTGGGAGACATGGCCTACAGTAGGGACATGTTTGGAACAACACCCATAAACAGTGCAACACCAGTGTATATACCTGTAGGACAATGGCAACTGCTGCAGAGATGCACTATGGCATAAGACATTACAGTGGTCCAGATTATCAGCTGGGGCTAAGCTGTAACATGTGGTGTTCAGTGTATGGGACACTGCACAGTGACACATGTGTAGGGCTTACTTGTCATGCATCTGCAAAAAGGCTGAAGGAGGGGGAGGGGTGTCAGCATGACACATCAGTGCACTGCAGCAGGGATCCTAGGGATGATAAGAATGGCTGTATCTGCATATAGTCATGTTCAGGACCTGTGGCAGCCATAACCCTACCCCCACAGCAATAGTGACGGCAGTGTGTGAACACCAAGGGATGTGCACATGAGTAGACCTTGCAATCATGCGGAATAGGAGGACATGTGTAGGGCAGACTGAACGTATACTGGCAAATGCAGATGGCCCACGTTGGTATACCCCTGCCAGGAGTAGTGACTGCTGTAGTACACACAAGAGGTGCGACAAACCGTCATGATAAGGGTGTGCACACATATGCCCACATGGTGTGTATGCATCGCGGTCAGCATCCGCACACCTAAGACATTCCGTAGACACTGCATGTGAAAGTACAGGACATATGTCACATATTGGGCTCATGTACTGTTAAGATATGTGGTGATGTGGTCCCATGGCAGATCAAGGATGGGTGCGTCATATTAATAGGGGTGTGTACACCCCTCATAGCCACGGTATGCTCTGATGGTTGTCAGTGCAAGAGTATTGGATTGGTCATACATGGTCCGCTGATGTTGAGAGCTGTGAATCAGACATCAGGCATTCACAAATGACATCTGTCCATATATCATCCCAGTTATGTGTTGCTGGAAAACATAGGGGCTTTGAGCATTAAAGCTGACATAACCGACACAGTAGTACACATTCAGCAATGGGCTGTACACCTGTGAGGTGTGGTGCACAGTACATGGCAGGGTGCAGAAGAGGTGCACAGCAATACCGTGTTCATGGGTGCAGTGGTATCCATGGGAAGGGGCTTCACCTAGTGACACAGCACATGCATCACACACATGCATGCTGTTGCTAGCATGGATTGACTATAGCTGCACTGCA
Organism: Protopterus annectens; assembly: GCF_019279795.1. Lineage (NCBI taxonomy): Eukaryota > Metazoa > Chordata > Ceratodontiformes > Protopteridae > Protopterus > Protopterus annectens. The sequence goes on along the minus strand of NC_056725.1, from coordinate 1,535,065,198 downwards.
TGCTTTTGGGTACCATATGTTATGCATGTTGACAGATGGGTAATAGGAGGACTGTGTGTACTATCATTGTGCAACCTCATCTGCATGTGTGTGTCCTGGTGGGTAGTTAGTTTGTCTGTAGGGTCACTCTAGTGAAGTGGAGGTAGGTTGATGCATGTAGGATGCTTGTGTGCATGTGTTTGTGTTTGCGTGGCTGGCCATGTATGCACATGTGTGATTGTGGGGTGTTCATACAGCAGTACCTCTCATTGGGATCATGCAGTACATGTACATGGACTGCCACATTACACACCAGGAATACTTGTCATGTGTGTAATTACAAGACAGCTGATAGTATAATATGGTTGTAGCATGGAACAGGCATCGAGAGGGAAGGTTGACATCAGGTACACCCTTAATATCACATTCATCAGAAAGGTCACCTTCAACCCATTTATGCAGCACTACAGATGCTTTGGGGAAGTACTCGTAAACACCAGGGAGTGTATCCAACGATTACAGTTGTCACGTGATAGGCTGATTGAGCAGCATATCTGGCATGTACTGATCATTACATACACATGACACACCAGTGCGTGATATTATGGATAGAACATAGTAGCCCACACATATAGGGACCATGCTCATGATGTCCGGACATATAAAGGGTGAACACCAAATGGCACCAGTGAGGACATCTAAAACCACTACACACAGGTCAGGCAGGTAATGTAGCAACAGGTCTTGTGTTGTGACTGCTTGTGTAGGCATTTAGAGGACTGATATGTTAATGAGTGGTATTAATGTGTGTATGTTAACAAGTGTAATGCAGGATGGGGTACACATGGACATATACGTGGGACTGTCTGTAAAGTCACGGACAGGTAGGTATTACGGAGGTGTGTGTGTGTGTATGTGTGTGTGTGTGTGTGTGTGTGTGTGTGTGTGTGTGTGTGTGTGTGTTTGTGTGTTTGTGTGTGTGTGTACTGTTAGACAATGCTGTCCAGGTTTTAAAGTGCATTTATTGTTTTCCTCCACAGGTGGTGAGGTAGGTGCGGGTCCCTCCTGCATGCTATCTGATGTTGGTGTCCATACAGACACCGAAGATGATGATAGTACTGTTGAGGCACAGGTGGGGTTGTCAGGGACCAACACTGCGCCATCATTTGACATCCCCCTTTTAGCCACCCCAACCCCGCACAAAGTTTCAGTGCCTATACATACCCCATCACCAGTGGCCATACCGGAGGGACAACTGGCGTTTGGTGGCAGTGCACAGGAAAGTGTGGTAACCATGCCTACTGTATCTGGCCGCAGCATGCATAGCCGGATGTCTGGCAAGGCAGCACATAGGCTGATGTCCCAGGGTGCTCGTGGTAGGGCCGCTTGACATCATGCTCCTGGCAGAGGCAACATATCTGGTACCAACAGGTGCATGTTTCAGGCTATCATGGCGGCGCAGGCACATATGGAACATTACAACAGACAGGACCTGAGGCTGCAGAGGGCTGCTCTCACATCTATAAGCGACATCATCCGTGAACTGTCTGGTGCCATCCATGCTTATACCGAGCTCATGGATAGACGGCATGGTGAGATGATGGCCCTCATCGGCCGTGGTGTTTCTGTGCTTCATCGGGTGGTGGGGGTGCGGCGATGACCACGTGGACGTCGTCCAGCAATGCCAACAGCTGGCAGTCAACGTGGACCTGCTAGGACACCAAGGGGCTCCCGTAGTGGCAGTACCAGCCCCGGCAGTGCAGGGGGGTGTGGTCCACACCACATTACAGTGGGCCACATCCGCATGGTCCTGGCCAGTCCCAGGAGGGGCCTGGTACCAGCGGACATTTGTTATCAGGAGGTGAGAGTAGCACATTGAGGCCTGTACCTGGGCATGCCCATGGAACCCCTGGCAGGCACAGTCCACGTGTCCATGACCGGAGGCAATGAACTGCACACCCTGCCAGGTATGGTCTGCAGCTGTCCATAAACACCTGTGTAAGCAGCCACGTGGCAGAACTGTGTGCATGCATACCCACACACTATACAAACACACCCAAGGCAACCCCATACCTACACACACCACAGCACCATGCCCAAATCACTGCAGTGCACCCCTCACCCACACACATGGTGCCAAATGTATGGCCCACCCTTGACCTCTGGCAAACCAACATCACACCTTATGCATATGATGATACCTGTGCCACATCTCTGTCATCCATACCATCAATGCAGGGACAGACTAATATGGTTCTGATGCACACGGTGACTGTACTACAGTATACCACAGTACTGCAGTGTAACATGTTTTAAGGAGTAAAGTGTAATGCATATATGACAGGTAGTGTAGCCATCCAGCAATGATGCATTATAACTGTTAGTAACACTGGTTGAGTGTGGTCTTTATAATGTTATCTATTTGTGTTGTAGGTGTACATGTGTCAGCACAAGGATGCCCTGTGCATATGATGATACCTGTGCCATATCCCTGTCATCCATACCATCAGTGGAAGGACAGGCTAATATGGCTCTGATGCACATGGTGACTGTACTACAGTGTACCACAGTACTGCAGTGTAGCATGATATAAGGAGTGAAGTGTAATGCATAGATGTCAGGTAGTGTAGCCATCCAGCAATGATGCATTATAGCTGTTAGTAGCACTGGTTGATTGTGGTCCCTATAATGTTATCCATTTGTGTTGTAGGTGTACATGTGTCAGCACAAGGATGGTCTGCAGTCATATTCCACAATGGGGTATGGCACTGTGGTGACACCATGGCTGTGACATATCTGGGATAGAGTTGAACACATGTCACAGGTTACTAAAACGGTTATTGCCTATGCCACATGGACAGGTGACCCGCTGGGGCGTGTATACCCTGCAACCTGATGTGGACCCATCCACATACATGCACACTGTTACTTGGCAACACTGGGACTAGACCCCTACCTAGCTATGTAGTGATACTGAAGTGTGTGGCTTACATTGCACACACCACACAGCGTTTAGGGTGAGGTGTGTCCCAGGTTACATGTTACATGCAAAACATCCCCAGACATGTACAGTATGCTAATGGGGGATGTAATGGGTGTATATGGACAATAGATAGTGTGACATACCTTCATATACACATTAACAGACACATAACAGGCAGACACACATCCAAGAGACCAGGGCCTATCGCTGCTAACTAACTTGACTGTGTGTCCAGTGTGTTACAGGTAGGCTGCACACAGCACATGCATAACTGGCCTGGATTGTGGTATCAGTTACCTGTATGGTTGATGTTGACAGTGGTAACCATAACGTGGTACATGAGACATATACCGGGTGTACCTTGTTATAATGACAGTGTACACAGCACCCACATCCCCCAGTAGATATTGTACTCCCTGAAACCCATGATGACACTCTGCCATACCCACCATCACACATTGGCTGCGACTGCGATACAACCCATAGTATACCCCAACAGTGGTACTACAAGGATATGCATCTAATGCACATGCCACACATGTAGTAGGGTGTTGCATTGTCATGCCTCACCTATGGGCAGCAACAACACTATCTGTACTACTGTGTGGCAGTGGGTATTGTAATAGGAGTATGTGGCCTCGGAATGCTGTACCCTACAGATATACGGACATGCACACATACACACACATGCCAGAACACAATGGGTATCCCATGCCTATCAACCCATTTGTACAACACTGTTGTGCTGGTACTGCAAGGCTTGTGTAGCCGGTATGGGGAGGAGCTTAACAGGGTACATGTAATGTCCCATATAGCAGCAGCCACAACTGACTATGGTAATGGGTGGTGCGTTTGTTGTGAAGACCCTCATGGAATTTCCAAGTACAGGTGTGCTAACACACAGACACTGCTATACTCAGTCATGCACACGTACACATGTCAGTACAGGGGTGCATTGCTGCAGGTGGTCATAGCTGAGTACCTAGCTAAGGGGAGATGGGTTATATAGGGGTTGTGTGTACAGTGGTATCCTGCCACCTGCCAGGTGGCAGCAGGCAATCTATCATCAGACACTACTGTGGTGACCCTCAGGGTGAGACTGACATGCATCAGCCAGTCCTCCAGGTGCCTCCTGCACATGGCCATTGAGGTGATCAAGTTGATATGTATGCAACATACATTACAACACATGGTTTTTGTCTGTGATGGAGACCTGTACCCAAGCATGTTCTGTTGACGGTGGTAGTGTAGTGGAGGTACCCATGGCATGTGGTGCGTACAGGGTGACATCTCCTATATGTACCAGTTCTTACACAGCTGGGCAGACATGTCAGTGTCAATCAAGCTTAGGTTGCCTGCACATATCCCAGCTGGATACCTGCCATCTGCTCATCTGTACAGGGACTGACAGTCATCAGCTTGGCAAGTAGCTATGCAGTAGGATGAGTGTGTTGACAGATGTTTGACAACAATATGTATGCCATAACTACATGTCAGAAGCCCTCACTAACATGTGTACAGACGGTAGTCTTCAGTTACATTCCACATATCAGATCATTTCCCAGTAAGGGGTATATACTGTGACACAGCTCACACACCAGGGATACAACAGGGAGGCGTCAGAGTTCAGCTGTGCCTGCAGGTGTGCTTGTTGTCAGTACTACACGTAGCACTCTGCTCTTGCCTGGGTAAGCACTTTCAACAGTAGTACTGCCATGATACACTACATGCCACTGTGACAACATGTACCCTGGGCTACTACCACTGTATGTAACACATTCACATGGATAACAGTGCTGTACAGGCCTCATATACATCTGTGTCCCACACATGACACTCACACCCCTTGCTACTGTAATGACAGCACATAGGCACATGTATTGTACATGGCATCACATACACTTATTACAGATGTCATTACCCAGCTATGTTATCAGACTGGATGGTGTGAACTGGTTACCAGGGCTAGGCCAAGCTTAGCAGGTATCAACAGTGCTGCAATATAACAGCTGAGCTGATTTGCGCACTGGTAAGCGAAGCCTACACTGTGTAAGTGCCCGTACGTTTACCCATAGCTTAGCACTGCTTAGCTTCACGCAAACGGGCTTAAAGCTGCTCAAAACTGCCTTAACCACTCTGTATCCGACAGCCCTCTTTCTGCCCAGCAATAAAATGAACAACTCTTGAACCCAGGACCCTGTACACTAAAGTCACAACGCTTAACCACTACACCATGACCACTGTGAAGACAGTTGTTGTTTTACCAATATAGCTGCCAATACATATATTGAGTAGTATTGAACAATTGCCTTTGCTTCCACAATTGTGTAGTACTTGTTATTAATATGACTGTTGCATCACATATGTTGTTTTATCATAATGTACACATAGCAGATACATACGGTGAAATACATCAGGGAGAGTATACACAATCGTGAGGTTTACACATGACAGGAATATGGATATAGACATATAATAGGTCGATATATGTCTACATGTACATACACATGTATAGTCATACATTTGTCTGTATACACATCTGTATAGTGCAACATATATATGGCCATGTGTACATCTCTTCATATGTACATATCAGTATATATCTATATATATATATATATATATATATATATATATATATATATATATATATATGTATATATATGTATATATAGATATATCTATATGTAGCTATATATGTATGCACATCCTATGAGTACAGATATGCCTATTTATGTGGGCATATATGTAAATATCTATAATTATATGTGCATACATATCAATTCTGATATACCTATTACTATCAATATATATATATATATATATATATATATAGATATCCATATGTATATGTGCATATGTATCTCTATCTGTGTATGCGTAGACATATATTGCTCTGTATATATATATATATATATATATATATATATATATATATATATCTGAGTGTTTATATGTATATGTATATGTACATATACATATCCATCTATGTATGTCGATATGTATATGTGTATATATCTATACAGGTATATGGATAATTATATATACATATATGTTCAGCATATGTCCTGAACATGGAGTGGAGCCTTTCCTCAGCCCCAATAATCCCAACCTCTTAGTGCAAGGGGATGTCAGGTATGTATTGCAGGTATATTTGTAGACTATTGCTACTGTAATAGAGATTGTCTTCACAGACATGGTGTGTGTGGGAGGTCACATTTGCTTTTAACATGTGCGCCATTGGCTACTGACACACATCCTAAGGACATCATAGTACAGTACCACTGTTCACACAGTAATGCTCCTGTGGACTACATCAGAGATATGGCCAATATATGTGGACAGTCTGACACACTCTGGTCAGTCCAGAGGTATACACAGAACCCCTTAGTGCAAGACATGTGGACCAAGCCTGACCATGTGGATGTTAACAGCCATGTAGATGGGTATATCATGTAAATACTGCTATACATTTGCCCCCATAGGTTATGCATTCACACACCCCTGTCTGTCCTGACACATAATAACTGCTGGTACATAGGTGCCATGGCCACATACTACCCACTAGTTAGTGACATAGATCTGTACAGCATCTCACTGCTTTGTCTGACATACATGATTGTTATGATGGCCCATCAGCATTACATCTGGCAAGTATCTGGATATGACATCTTACTGGGTAAGTACACTAAGCTGCTAGGCATGTAACAAAGCACTGTGCAGGCTACAGGCAGACTGCCTCAACACTGGCCTACATTTCCTATGGAGGAATGCACATGTACCTTCATATATAGCAGGCTCTATAGGCATGTCACAGCACAGAGTAACAGACACCTGTGTGAAAGTGCATAACCACAACCAATGTGAACACAGCCACAGCCACATATGGTAAGCTAGCGTAATATTACAGTATATGGACTATCTGATCAACACCATCCTCATATGTGCCACTCACACACTAACCCTACATATACTGGGCGGCTACACAGTGTGGTCCGATGCCTGTCTGTGGTGTGGGACATGTGTGTGTTAGGCCTTTCAAACATGTAAGCCGATAGGGTAACATACAGTGGAGCAGCATGTAACATCAGATAGAACAGGACCAAGAACAATGACATCTACCACAGATAGAACAGGACCAAGAACAATGACATCTACCACAGTCTGTACACAGGCCAAGGTACATATTCACAATACACACACTATCAAAAATCACCATAAGTACACAGACCTCGAAACTGTTCACACAACCACAGAATGCCCAGGTTATGTCCTCAAATATAGCCCCTACTATACATAACATGTGTAGCAGTCTATCTCACTGACTTGTTATCAGATATGATGTCAATAAATATGGTGTACAGAACATATACACCTCTTACTGCATGACATATGTACAAAGGTTGACAGAGTTGTGGCTGGAGGCACAAACACAGGGCCAATATTGACATGTTGCTGTGATAACCTCATACATTTACTGTTGTAACAGGGTTTGTTGCAACATATGTCCTATGAGGGATATGAAGTTAGTAACTCTCATGGCTGTCACCATCTACTGACTGCAATCCTCACACTACCTTCTGCAGTTCACAGATAGGTGCTCTGTGGGTAACACAAGAAACAAAAGGCACCACACATTGCCCAGTCTGCAGATGACCCTAGAGATGGGGGTTTCCTCATAAACACAGCACTGACATGACAGGTATTAAAACATGTAGGACAGCCATATCCACACACACCCTGTTAAACCAACATTACTCTAAATGCAGTATAGCAGCATGTACAGTCTGTAGTCAAATCAGGCACATCCCCCTTCCTGTGTGTTGGCCTGTTTCCACAGTGTATGTTGTTAGAGGTAAATCCCCAATCCATCTGTGTTGCTGTTTGCCAAACACCAGATCTAGGTCCTGCTCACAGTGAATGAAAAGGCCTAACACCAACATGATGTTCCTAGATATTGGAGTGTGTTTCCATGCAATTGGCTATGGGAATGTTACCACAGCTGTTCCACATGCAGTCAGCTAGAGGAGGGCTGCAATTCGTGCAGAGACCATCAGCTGATCATGATCATCACTTACAATACACATGCTGCTGTCTAAGCAAAGCAGGTGTAAGTCTCCACATCCACCAGAGAGGGAGTGGGAGTGGCAGACAGAGGCAAAGATAAGTCAGGGAGGGGTGGGAGAGTAAAACTTAAGCATGTTTGTGTCACACACCTACCAGTACAGGGTATCAAACCCCTGACTGACTATGTATTGCTATCATATGTGTATGCAGTTATTGGATGTGCCACATAGGTTACATGTTGAGAAGCCCTCCAAACGTATATGTGACAGTGAGTGACATCTGCAACAGTGATATGGTAGCTATATGGTAGGTGTAGTACACGTACCTGTCTGCATGAACAGGTGTCAGCGTCAAGACAGCCATACTCTCACAGGGACACACACACATTGACACACTTGACAGGGTCAGGAATACAACTCATCACTAGTTAGATTGCCACAACACAGTACTGTGCAGGTATCACATGCACCACAGAGGTTATACGGAGGTTATATGGGCAAAGGGTATGTGGAGGTGTGTGACATCAGACAACATGCTTCAGTATGCCAATGGGAGTTGTAGTGAGTTTGAATGTGGTCATAAGCTTCATACACCACACACAGACACAGGGTGCCAGTACTGACATGCATGAGTGCATTGCTTCATGGATGTGTAGTGGTCGACTGTGCCAGACAGCTATACAAGGCTAGGTGATGTGTATAGCTTGGCATCAGGCCACATGACAATGGTCTGCAGTGTGGGTCAGGGGTGTAGTGTCTGGATTTACCCACACAGGTGGGTATTGTATTCTCCATCCAGTCACCTGGGTAACTATTGTGTGTGGCCATTGCTGTGTATTGTTTGCCATGTATGTGTTCCTTAGTCCATTACATGGACGATGTCTGGGATGTGCACACGTCCCACGTGTATATACAGTGACATGTGGACCTGTACCTGGGGTGTCTGGCCCATGTTGTGCACACAGATTATCATCAGATGTGCTAGTCCTGGCCTCATTTGGCGGGAACTGTTAATGGACAGCAGGTTGACCCTGCACCTACATTGTCAGTGGCATCTGCCCATACAGGGCATGTGTTTCAGGCATGGTATGACATTTGTGGGTTACATTTGATGGCACCACAGGTGTTGCAGGTATCCAGTGGGGAACATAGGGAAGGTGCACTGTCTGCATGTATATGCCTATTGGACTGATGGACAGGGTGCCATGCCCTCTGTAGCCCACTGCAATCACACCATAGTTACTATCAGTGGGCAATATGCAGGGTACTGCCAACTTAGCGGTTGTTGCCTAGGCAAGTGTGTGTGTGTGTGTGTGTGTGTGTGTGTGTGTGTGTGTGTGTGTGTGTGTGTGTGTGTGTGTGTGTGTGTGTGCGTGTGTGTGTGTGTGTGTGTGTGTGTGTGTGTGTGTGTTTGTATGAGACATGGGTTGAGAGTGTTCTCTGGGTAATACAAGGGTTGCTAACTTTGTTCATCTGACCTTGATGTCCCATGTAGGAGTATGGATTTGCACCTCAGCCTTTAGTCTATTTCACATCTGTTATCCCTGTACGGTGGACATTGTGACATATACTAGGGCCACCATATAAGAAATTTGCAAAACCCACTCCACGAGTCCAGTTGTTACACACACACAACCACCTCCACACAGGATACGAATGACAAACACAGACACACATACACACCTGCCATGTGTGTGATTAGAACTCCTACGTAACTAGTTTATTACACTACAGCACTACACAGTTATAGGACGCGTCATGAAGATTACTGGAGTACTCCTTCCCCAAAGTTGTATTTCACAGTGAATGACAGCAGCCTTGCCAAAGTAGGGCATTTGAATTGTAGTGAGTGTGACTAGCCTAAAAAGCATTGCTCAGATGTATTTCAAAGTGGATGACCTCAGCAGGCTTGTCGTAGTGGGGCTATGGGGAGGGCAGTGTGTGCGCATGGGATGTAACCCATTCATCTAGAGGTTGACATACCTCATGCCGGCACACGCAGGGTTATATTCCACAGGTAGGTGTATACAGCTGCTAGATGACAACTTCCTTGTACAGTCATGTTGCACAGCTAGCACGTGCACCACATAGTCTGTAATGCTGATGGATACCAGTGGCTAATGTCTGCACTGAGTGACATTTACACCTCATGTGGTTGTAGCCGTTTGGCTGTGTGCTGGGTGGGACAGGCCTCATAATGGATGGCTCCTTGTCACAGTCACAATCTTCCACACATCTATGTACATCTACTTTTAGCTTATTATAGTGTGCTGTCCTTGGATATATGTCTACATTCCTATCCACTGTGTGTGCAAAGCATGACTGGTGCATACTGAGGAGTGTATGCACTAACATCTGCAACTGCCAGATATGTATAGTCCACTGTTGTTTGCAGACATGGGCTTCGTTTTTGTGAGTATGCCCAGCATGACCTTTCAGTGTGTCGTTGTCTGACATTGCCTTCATTTCTCTATGTGTGTGAGCATGCCCAGTATTCCCTTCTGTATTGAATGTGTGGATCGATTCCAGGTAGTTTGTACTCCAGTGCAGACCTTTGTGTTGTACACCTACAGGTAGCAAACTGTTTCTGCAGGGTATCTGTCGATCATTTGGCAATATAGGGAAAAACTGTCAGGGGGTAGTGTGTACTGTAGGTGATTGTGTCTGTGCTGCTTCAGCTAAATGGTACAGCTGTTAGCAGAGATATTCAGACGTGTACTGTCATACACTGTGATGTTTTCTGTCCATATACTGTCAGGTGGACATTCCTGCTCACAGTGATGTCTTGGGGGACAAGGGTGACTGCAGCTGTGTCTGGTATTGTGGGCAGACACCTATATATTCATGGTAAGTTATGCCATTCTGGAGGGGGAGCTGCAGACACTTGCTGCTGGGTCTGTGTATCCGGTTCAGCACCTTGGTACATTGCTGGCAGAGGATCCCATACTTGTACATCCATTGACATGACAGTATGGCCTTATCTTGCTGTGGCAATACCTCACAGCTGTACAGATTCACACAGGTTACCCTGAGACAGGGGCCATGAGTCAGGACATTACCCCTATTGTGGTGTACGGTCAGGTATGTAGCCACCCATTTATGTGTTTGCAGCCAGGGATAGTGTGTGCACACAGCTTTGTGTTGGACCTTGCACATTCCATGCTGCCCATGCTCCCACCCCCCCTCTGTTATTCTATCCTCTTCCACACATTATGCATACATTCTCTGATACTTTCCCTAAGGTTATCACCCCATCACAGCTGTGTGTTGGTGTTGGTCCACAATTCATGTAGTGGGACATGGTGGACATGTTACTGTGGTTTGTCCAATTGGCCTGGCTTATGTGGAGTGTGTTCTGTTGTTATTTGGGTGTCCATGACATAACATGCATTGGCAGTACGTGTGAGACACAGGCCTTTGACAGAGGCCTGTGGGCCATTAGGTGTTGATGCAGGCCAGATGTGGCAGGCCGTTGCATTCTGTCAGTCCTACAGTCTCAGACCACCATACAGTATATTCCTCTGGGGTGACAGGGTAGGTGTGCTAGGTGTTCATGCCTATACCTTCTATCTGTCTTGATCAGGTGGTGTGGATGCGGGCAGGGTGTGCTACCTATGGATAGGGGCACACCTGCATGGGATACCTGCACTGCATACTGCATTCTTTTGCTATTGCCATATACAGGTGGGGTCATATTGTACCCATCCCCCACAGCAGGGATACGACCAGAGAGGTACCTGTGGGTGGTGTTTGCGTGAGCTGGCTGCATGTGTTTTATGGACACTACTTGCATCTGACACACAGATATGCATGGGGCATTCCAGTTATGCTGGCATATGCAGGTACATCAGCTGTTTCCCAATGCATTAGCCCTACCTCCTTTGTGATCTGCAAGTGTTCGGAAGACAACACTGGTATCCCCTACTACAGGACCAGATAATGTGATGCATACCTGTATGTACAATTCCAAGGGTGTCTCCATTTCACAGTGACATAATATATACTGTATGTCTGGGGTACTTTCCCCAATGTACTGCTTGTATATCTAGCCCAACAGCCATGCCATGTCAGTCTTTCAGATGGTGACACATATTACCATCATACATTTACAATGGCTTACTGCTAGCATGTGTTATACTGGTAGGAATTGTCTTTGGCACTGCAGTTGTGAGGACATGTCCCTGTCATCAGCAGTAGTGGGCAATGGCCACCAGGTCTTACCTCAACATGCATACATACTGACCACTCTCACACAATATGAAACACACACCAACCTAACACACACATACCTGCATATTTTGCAAATGCTACAACCTATCCTGTGACCTTGGCCACCTCTGTGCATCTGTGCTCCACTGGTATTATACCTACACATACATGTTACTACATTTCTACATAGGGTTGTGGAGGGGGGGGCACACCTGACTGTTACGACGTGTGTACATCGGATTGCGGGGGGCACACCAGACCATTACTACATTTCTAAATAGGTTTGGGGGGCACACCTGACTATTACTACATTTCTAAGTATGGTTGGGGGGAGCACACCTGACTGTTTCTACATTCCTATACAGGATTGGGGGAGGGGGCACATCTGACAGTTACTACATTTCTATACAGGACTGAGGGAGGGGGCACACCTGTCTGTTTCTACATTTCTTCACAGTGGTTGGGAGAGGGCACACGTGACTGGTATTACATTTCTATGCTGGATTGGGGGAAGGGGAACACCTGACTGTTTCTACATGTCTACATAGGAGTGGGGGGCACACCTGACTATTACTACATTTCTACATAGGATTGTGGGGAGGACACACCTGACTGTTACTACATTTCTACATAGGATTGTGGGGGGGGACACACCTGACTGTTTCCACATTTCTACACAGGATTGGGGGAGCACACCTGATTATTTCTACATTTCTTCACAGGATTGGGGGGGCACACCTGTTTCTGCATTTCTACACAGAATTGGGGGGACACACCTGATTGTTTCTACATTTCTACACAGGAATGGGGGGCACACCTGACTGTTACTACATTTTTACACATTATTGGGGGGACACACCTGACTGTTTCTACATTTCTACACAGGATTGGTGGTCACACCTGACTGTTACTACATTTCTACTCAGGATTGGGGAGGGCACACCTTATTGTTTCTACACTTCTACACAGGATTGGGAGGCACACCTGGCTGTTACTACATTTCTACGCAGGACTGAGGGGCACACCTGACTGTTTCTACATTTCTACACAGGATTGGGGGGCACACCTGACTGTTACTACATTTCTACACAGGATTGGGGGGGCACACCTGACTGTTTTTACATTTCTACATAAGATGGGGGGGCACACCTGACACTTGTACACATTTGCTGTGACTGTACTGGTATGTCAGGTACTCCATTTCATTCTGTATTCTAACCTATCATGCTGACTAGAGGCGTATCAGTGTACTAGAGGTCTTAGCTTTGATTGACCTACATATTAGTTTCTGACTTCCTACCCTTCAGAACTAACATCCCACTGCTTGACCTGCTGTAGTCTGTCTGTGTAGGCCTGGGGGGGAGGTTACCCATAGGCATCGTTCAGAGGCCATAGCACAGCCTTTGTTTGTGTTTGTCTACACCTGTCCTGCTGGCTGAGACTGTTGTTGGGTATGTGAACCTTCCTGACTGGCAAGTGTGAGTCATATGGACACACATGTGGCCCAGCACATTTCCTGCAGTGGGTTTTGCCACCCTGTGTAGTACTGGCTACTATGGTGACACCAGTATTTGTTACAGATCTCATGGTGCCACTATAGGTGTCTACTATCTGTTGGCATACCATTCAGCCACCCGATTCCCTTGCATGCTCACATCCATACCAGTGATACAGGTAACAGCACATTCTACTCCATTCGGCAATTGGTAGGCTGAGTGACTTACCTTGTGGGTGTCCCAGTATTGAGGGTGGTGCTGCAGGGCTGCCTATGTTGGATGCACATAGTGCACTTCCTACACATGGTTGAGCACAGGTAGTGTCATGTTTGGCATCCCTTTTACTGTATGTGCGAGGCAGAGAGAGGTGTCATTCCCTGGGTTCCTCCTGTGTCAGTGTATGTGCTATGCACTGCCTCTTTACTAAGGCCAGGGCATACTGGGCATGCCTCCTTCTGCCTACTGGGGCAGGCTCAGGTTGTTCCTCCTCCGAGTCACTCTGTGCCTGTGCAGGCCTTGGCAATGGTGGAGGGCTGTGTGGCCCTGCCCCGTGCTGTTCCTGCTGTAGCTGTTTCCGCAGGATCATATTAGGTAGCATGGCACATACGATGACAATTTGGGTACATGTAGCTGGTGAGTACTGCAAGTCTCCACCGGATGTGTTCAGGCACCGGAACTGTGACTTGAGCATCCCAAACACATGCTCTATGATGAAACTGCTGCTAACAGTAAAATAATTCATTCTATCAGTATAAAGCCAGCAATGAATGCAACCGTAAAAAGGAACCTCAAGCATAATGATAACGTATGTTTTGTTACCAAGTATGCTAGTGATACTAGCAAGGTTTGTGATATAATCAAGAACAACTGGCATTTCCTGATAACAGATAAGGAGACAGAAAATGTTATAGGTTGAGTACCCAGTTTTTCATATAAGAACAAGAGCAATTTAAAACAGTTACTGTGTAATGATCGGCTAAAGAATACTGTGTCCCAACTGAAACTTGGAACATATCCCTGCAATAAGTGCAAAATGTGTCAGTATGTTTCTTCTATACAGGAATTTAAACATCCTAGTTTGTCCTTCGTATTTCAGCTTAGATTCTATGCTACTTGTAGAACAACTAGCTTAATATACATGGCAGAGTGCACAGGATGTACATGTTTCCATATAGGGAAACACAGAAACGGCTCAGAAACAGAATCCATCAGCATATGTATGATGTAAGAAATAACAACAAATTAAATGCTTTAGCTAAGCATACAATGGAATTCCCTTCACATAATTTTAGGTTTAGAGTCCTACAAAATGTTAATAATGACAAGAGAGGGGGTAATTTAAACAATTTAATTGAAATAATTGAATTAAAGTGGATATTAAAGCTGCAAGCTCTTGTATACCCTGGGCTGAACAACTATGTCTGCATTAAACCTGAGCTAGAAGCTCGCTCACTTAAATAAGATGTAATACTAGCTGAAGACTTAATTTATGTATTTTAAGGGTGAATTTATTTTAACGATGTATTTAATTGATTAATTGATAGTGCTTTTTGATGTAAAATATGTAGGGACTTTTACTGTTTTATTGAAGACTTGAGAAAGCGTGGCTTGTTCTACATGAAAGCGCTTGTCTAAATAAACCTGTTTTAAGCCATCGTGGTCATCTGGATTTTTTTGCTATATATAAATATGTGTGTGTGTGTACGTGCGTGTGTGTTTGTATATATGTAGACATACACGTATATTTATATATATATATATATATATATATATATATATATATATATATATATATATATATATATCTTTTTTTTTTGTTTTTTATATAAATATATATATATATATGTGTGTGTGTGTGTCTGTCTCTATATCTGTAGACATACATGTATGTATATATATATATATATATATATGTATATTTATATCTATCTATATCTATCTATATATATATATATATATATATATATATATATATATGTACATATACGGGGTGCATTCAAACATCAGGTCCACACTCTAACTCTTCTTCCTCCACAGCTGCACTGTTCTGCCTTACTACAACACCTACAGGTATCACATGTGGGCACACCCTAACATTGGGGGGGGGTATATATAGGGATAGATTGCAGGTTAGCCTGTTGCACACCTATGGCGTTTGTGCATGCTACAAGTGGTGGGGTCTGAAACTCATGTGTCTATCATAACGACATTACTTCCACCACCAGCTATTTGCCACACTAATATACATGTCTTGAGGTACAGAACACACACTATGATGGCTTACATCTTGTCATTCAGTGCTGATCTGCACAGTTGACAGACCCACAGGGACAGACGCTATGTCCATAGCAGTTGTTCAGCAGGACATCACTACAACTCCTGATGGCACATATAAATCTTTCCACATCATCTATCCCATTATTATAGACCAAGTACTACATTCAGTTACATGAATATATGTTTCACATACCTGTTGTAGTATTGTCCTGTCTTCTGAGTACACTTTTAGGTGTCCCCTTAGTTATATAGGGTTGTTTTGTAGTTTTAGTTGGTTTAGGTAATTTGTTTTTTACTGTTTGTTTGTTTTTCTCTTTCTCTTTTCTCTGTCTCTGTCTCTCTCTCTCTCCCTCTCCACTACAGGGATTGAGCTGCTTTGCATAGATTGCAGCATGGATTTTGTAGGTGATGCACATGATCAGGTGATGGCCTTAGGTTCATAGGTTCAGACTGGTAATAGGCTATCGGCCCTAGGGCTTATACAAGCCTAGCCATAACAATTCCCTGGCTATTTCTTCCCACACTATTTACTTCCCTGGACCCCTGTCTAGCAGGGCAACTGACGTAATCCCCGGGGTGAATTTTCTTTCTCCCATCCAATCATCAAGGTTCCTTTTGAAGAGGGCCAAAGAGGTGCTCTGCTTGACATGTATGGGCAGTCTATTCCAGAGTCTGGGGAGTCTCTGGATCAGGAACCTATCCCTCCAGCATATTTTGTTTACTGTGATGACCAGGTTTAGATCCCTGGAGCATGTTGCTCTGAGGGATTGGGATTTCTTTAAGTATAGCTTGTCCAACAGCTCTGCGTTTGACATGGCCTTGTATGTTAAGCAGAGATCGCCTCGGAGTAGACGATATGTGACAGAGTGTAGCTGGAGTTTTTTAAGGCGGTCAGCATAGGGCATCTGCTTTAGGCCTGTGATTCTTTTAGTGAGGTATTTCTGCGGCCTTTCCAGTTGTTGCAGATGTCTTGACAGGTACATACCAAATGGGGCATTGTATTCTATAATGAGTCTAATGAGAGATGAGTACAGTGGGGCAATGACCTCCTTTTTCTGGATGAAAAGTCCTTAGTGATGAGGTGTGCCACATAGAAAGATTTCCTGACTGTTGTGGCGATGCGGTTATTGAAGGTGAGACCACTGTCCACCTGTGTCCCTAAGTCTCTTATCACACTTTCGGTGTTTAGTGTACTGCCACCTATGTGGTAATTCATGCGTACTTGTTTTTTCCCAAAGGGGATAACTATACATTTCTTGGCATTTAGCTTGAGCCCATGGCTCTGGCACCAAACATCTGTTTCTGTAAGGCCCTTTTGTAGAGTATCCACAACATTTGGGAATTCAATAATGGCTCCCAGTTTGCAGTCATCTGTGAACTTTGTTAGCCAGAGTCCCTTAGTGTTGGCCTGTACTTCAGAGAAGTAGATGACAAACAAGAGAGGTCCCAGGACTGAACCCTGAGGTACTCCACTTGTCACTTGTCTGGAGCTGGATTTGGAGTCAGCTACTTTTACAGTGTGGGTTCTGTCAGTAAGCCAGTTGGCAACCCATCAAGTGACGTTGGGATTAATGCCCAACTTAGTAAGTTTATCTTTGCTTCCAGAGTGGTGGATGGTGTCAAAGGCCTTGGCGAGGTCCATATAGGCTATGTGGACTGCCTTTACCCTTGTCCACAGCTCTGGAGACTGATTCGAAGAAGTCAATCAGGTTCAGGAGACAAGATTGGCCTTTCACGAACCCAAATTAGGTGGGGTCCAGTGTTTGAAGGTTGACAATGTCTTTGTTTATAAGTTCCATGATAATGCGTTCCATGGCCTTACAGATCAGGCTCGTCAGACTGATGGGGCGGTAGTTCCCAGGATCCAAGGTCGATCCCCCCTTGTGGAGTGGGATAACTGTAGCTGTGCGCCACTCAGTGGGCACGAAGCTTGAGGTGAGGGTATGATTAAACATGACACTTAGGTGAGGTGACAGTTAATTTTGTAGTTCATGTAGTACACAGCCTGGGATGTCATCGGGTCCCATGGATGATGTATTCTTAGCTTTGAAGAGTGTGTTTTTTACCTGTGTGGCCGTTATTATCAGAATTTGGCAATCTTCTGGTATTGAGATCGGCCATTTAGGGGGTGAGAGGGGGGGTGAAGTTGGCACTGAATCGATCTGCCAGGATATTGGCAATATCCTTGGGATCAGTATATGTAATGACAATGCAGAGCAGATCTGAGCATTGCCATTTAGATTCTTGACATAGGTATAGAATGCCTTGTGGTTGTCTTTGAAATCTTCGGCAATTTTATTTTCGTAACTAGCTTTGGAGGATTTTTTGAGGGATCTCAGCTTCTTACTGAGGCTGGTAAGGGAGTTTTTTGCATCCTGGGATTTTCCTCTTTTTTTGCGACAGTTTCTTCCTTTTGTTGTAAAGTTTGTTTATGGCAGGGGACCACCAGATTGGCTTCCTTTTTTGGAGGCGAGCATCTTGGTTCTATTTGGGATGGCACGATTCATGCATGAGTGGATGTGCTCGTACAGTGCCTTAGTGTAGGACTCAGCAGTCGAACTTTCAGTTCCCGTCTGCATGGGTGTCATGAAGTTTGCACCAATCAGTGTTCACCACTTGTTACTTGCTTGTGGCCAGCTGTGCAGTACTTCCAATTACCACCGTCATGACAACCCACTACTATAAAATTACTACATCATGTGGGCATTGTCCCTTTACCTTTCTTGTATGGAAGACATCATTCCTGTGTGTGGGCAGCAGTGCTTCAGACAGCAGGTTGCAATACCTCTTACAACAGGTCTTGCAGACACAGGCCAACTACATATTTGTATAAGGTTCCAGACCTACGGACAGTGTGAGTAGTATTGTTATATGCATTGTATTCTGATAGTTTTACAGAGTTTGTGTGTACATGCTAGTTTAGCATGGAATGCAGTCTGTCTGCATAGCTCTCAACTTTCGGCCTATTCACATGATGGCCAGAGGATTGGCTGTTATGTTTTATCTGTTCACCACACAGGTCTTGTCTCTGATATATCAGTGGCATTCTGTCTATTGAGTACTATCCGTATATGGCTACATTCATTTGTGTTTCTGACTTCATATTCCTGAATAAGGGAATGTTGCAACCAACACCAGCAACTTTCACAGTGTATAACAACAATATTGCAAATATGGCCCTGTGTTCCTGCCTCTGTTCTCCACCTATATACCAGGCTTTGTCCATATATCATGCAGTAGGAGGTTAAGTAGTGGCCTATCATTATGTAGTGCTGGCATTCCTGCCATCATTCCAGTGGTGTTGTGGACCCCCACACATATTGTGGGGTAGGGTCCATATATATGTGGGCTACAGCTGGACAAAATTTGTGTGACCTTGTACAGTCCAGCAGTCAGTGTATATAACACTGTTATATGCCCTTGTAAGTCATTTTATGAGGGAGGGGTATGCACCAATTATAACCTAGGCTGTTACAACATGTGAGGGATGTCAGTAGTAAGACACCTTAAGGTATATCGCTGTACATTTTCATACATTTCACCATGGGAACAGTGGTGGGTTAGTGCTTACTGTCTTACAGGCAGTTCTGTTTGTCAGTGTGATAGTGATGTTTTAAGTTGTGCATTGTTATGCAACAGATACATTTTCATTGTGACAACTTAATTCTTTTCCCCCTAGGGGTTGAGTACAGAGTGCAATTGGAGGCTGCTGAACTACATCTGCTTTAATTTGTGTTGATTGATTCTTATCTTACAGGCCAGTGTTTCTTTACTGTTGTACTACTTGAAGGCCTTGGCCTGGACAGAAACATAAGTTATGCTTTCAAATTACTGTATAAAATGTTTGCTTGAGAGTTGCATTACTCAATATGTATTTCAAACATCTAACTGCTATATGAAATGGCATATACAACTGAAATAGTACACAAATAAACATTTCTCTGTATGCAAACCTGTGTGTGGTGTCATATCCTTTGACTTCTCTGTGGGTGTATTTTTCATGCAACGATTGTCTTTTGTATGAGAGAGTCAAACACTGTCCTTTTTAAAAGGTACCAACTGTAGGAATACTGGCTGTTCAATATGCTGTGCACCCTCTAAATATGTATCTTCCTATACATATTTATATGTAGTAATATGTGCATATGTGTATGTATGTGTATTTTATATATATATATATATATATATATGTATATATATATATATATATATATATATATATATATATATATGTATATATATATATATATATATATATATATATATGTGTGTGTGTGTGTATGTATCATTGGAATGTGTACTGCTTCCACATTGTACATTCCCTATGGTAGACGGACTGTTCTGCATGATATCTTATTGATATCATTCTGACATCGTACAGCTGAGATGGATTACTGTTAACTTGTTGTGTAGGGTCTTGGGTATGAGACTTGCTAAGTGTTAGTATTGTGTTGCAAGGCAGATCTGTTTGGCTGTGGAGGAGGGGATGATATCACTAATTACAAGAGGTACTTTATTTGGGCCCCCTCACCCCCATTAACGGTGCCTTTGGCCATATATGTATTTTTTGTGTTCTTTTATATATCTACATATATATATATATATATATATATATATATATATATATAGGGGTCTACTTCATATGACCTAAATTTCATTTGACTGCAATTCATTTGACTGAGACCAAAACACTGAAAGTTCAAAAGACTGAAAACTCATTTGACTGAAACTCATAATGCTGACACATTAAAGTAAAAGGTATATGACCTTTTCCCCACTGTAGTGTGATCCTGGAGTTAGTATATATAGTTAGAGGGGTGGGACCCCCCCCCCACATACATTAAACATTTTAAACCATACACATGGAAATTTATAACTGCAATGAATAACTCTTTGCAGAAAACAATATTTACCTAAACTCCCACACCCCCCAATGTTGGGCGGCTGTGCCCCCACACACCCCCAACTATATATACTATCTCCAGGATCGCAGTACAGTGGGGAAAAGGGCATATACCTTTTACTTTAATGTGTCATTGTTATGAGTATCAGTCAAATGAGTTTTCAGTATTTTGAACTTTCAGTGTTTTGGTCTTAGTCAAATGAACTTCAGTCAAATGAAATTTAGGTCATATGAAGTAGACCCATGTGTGTGTGTGTGTATATATATCTGTATATATATATATATATATATATATATATATATATGTACATACATGTATATATATATATATATATATATATATATATATATATATATATATATATATATATATATGTACATACATGTATATATATATATATATATATATATGCACATTTTCTCTACTGTTGAATGACTGTGCTGGATGATATGTTTGAGAAAACATCAGATGTATTTATATCTGAAATGTCTTAGTGGTAAAGCCATTTGGCTATTTTGTGCAGGGTTCTTGGATTGAGACTTGCAAGGGCTGGGCAGAACAGGGGCTGTTGGAGACAGTGTGATTAAGGCACTTTAAAGCAGTTATAAGCGGTGTTGCACGGAGCTAAGCGACGCTTACATGAGCTTAGCTGTGCTTACCCTCACTTACATCTGCTTATGGCCTCTTAAACCCGCGCTAATTTCAAAAAAGAAAAGAAAAAAGGGAGATAGGAAAGTGGTGAAATTGGGGCGAGCAGGGGGACAAACAAGAGGAAAAACAAGTAGGGATGTGCAGGACGGGTGTAGGAAAGGACAATAGCTCTGCATTTCTTTGGCAGCAACAGCTGTTTTCAATGTGGGGAATTTAGAATTTGGAGCCTCACACCCTATGGGAAGGTGTATGGGCATCATACAATACAGATATTTGGTAGGGTTAGATTGTGTGCTGGGTGCATGTCTCTGTGCGAAATGCAGAGCTATGTATGGGACGTGTTTTTTTTTTGTGGGACAGATGCCCCCTTTTTTTTTTTTTTAAGGTGAGAGTGGGATGTTAAGGAAGGATTATTGGTAAGTGTGGTGAGGGAGGTTTGGTAGGAGAGGTTGCATTTGCAGACAGACAAGATAGACAAGACAGCAGTCAGGGGCAGTGTATGACACATGGGGGGTAGACACCTTTACAGGGAGGGTGATTGAGAATCTGAGGCTCATGAGCCCCCAAGATGGTAGTAATGGAACTGATATCCCCACCCGATGGCATTCACCACTACTCCTTCACAGCTCCGAAGGTGGCTGTGCTGGGGGCTGAGCTGGAGGGGCCGCCTGCCCCTCTAGCTGCAACAGCCTGCCCTCCACCTGGCGCAGGCAGTCATCCAGCTCCATCTGGAGGGCACTGCACACCATGCCACATACCTCATCCCGGGTGACAATGTCCTCACAGCGCCCGCTTGCAGGGCGGGGCGAGCCCCATACCCTGCAGCAGTTCCACCCAAGGGTGTTGCAGGACCAGCAGATGAGGGAGGTCTGTGTTGGGTCCCAGACGTGCTGGGACTTGGTGCCTCGGCCAGGTGGGGTAGGAGAGGCAGATCCGCTGGGATCTGCCTTCCCATATGTGCTATGGTGTGGAAATTAACAATGAATATTGGTTAGTCATGCACAACACATTACAACATTAGTCAAAATAACATGCATGGATATTCCCATTAACCCAAAACAGTGCAATTATAACAGTGCCATAGCAAACAGAACCCATGCATATATGGAATGGCATTCAGGGTTGCAACAGCACGCCAGTTAGTGGTATGTCAGGAGGGCAATAAGATGCTTATTCAACAGGGGATATTAGTATGCTCACAATTTAAGTAATGATGAACCAAATAGAACAATGATCCTAACAGTAGAGGTTTGTTTAGGAACATACCCATGTTGGTTTCAGTGTGATGGTTGGATCAGTTGAGTGGTGGGGTAAGGGAAAAAATTCAATTGACAACTGCTATCAAGTATATTTGTCAGTACACTACTATTCACTACTCTACATTCTGACCACACTTACACTCTACCTGGGCCATGGGGCTGCTACAGCACACCAACAGCGGTAGATATCAACAGAGCAATTGTACTCTTATTTTAGTTATACACATCAGACCTGTTTCTATACCGATTTCCTTACCTGTGGGCCTGTCCAGATGAACTGTGTGCACATTACATTGCCGTTTTTACATGTATTTCAGATTCACATTTTAGTTGCAGACCCTGGAGTGTGTGTTGTGTCTTTCACATACATCTACTGGAACATTCTCTGTGTGCAGGTTTCTTGTCAACTGGGAAACTCCGTAACAGCGTGACACTTGAGGAGCTTGTCTAGGCCATACTGCAGAGTGTGGATGTCTAGCTTGCATCTGTTTGTAGGACTGGGGCTGGTCAACACAGCAGTTGTACATCTTTCATAGTTATACACATCATACTAGTATTTCTGTTCACATTGCTTTACCTGTTTGCCCTGTATGGAAAATGCATGTGTTGCAGTACATTATTTTTTCTATTCAGATTGCAGTTTAAAACTGTAGAACCAGACTGAGATGTTAGTGGCAGTCCCTGGATTGGAACCGTGATGTGTGTGTAAAATTGAACTACAGGCCTAGTCCTTATGAGCTACTAGGGTAGTATAGTGTTTTGTTTGTGACATTTCTATCTAGTACATATTTTTGTGCACAGTACTTTTATTATCACATGTTGCATTATTTGTTTCCCATTTTCGGTACATTTTATGCATACACAACAGATATTGGTGTCACTGTTTGTGAAACGTGCACATTAGCTGGATTGCACATTTGACTGTTTTACAATTACATACTGCAATTTAGATTCCTGAGAACACAGTGTAGGTTTTAGGTCTGCACCTGTTCGCATTATACATTTCTCAGTACATTCACAACTACATACAGCTGAAATGAAAAGGTTAACACATGACAATGCTGGCAGACAAACAAGTAAAACACACTCTGATGGGAATATGTACTGTCGCTTTTTTCCAGTAATTTGACATGCCCATTCTAAAGTATGCAGACAAGCAGTGATAAATCAGTTCACTTCAGTTAATGCATTCTGCAGGACATACACATTTCTATTTATCAGGTACAAATGAGATGACACACACCAGTGTTCGGGATCACCTTTATTAATTTTGACATGCATATCTGTGTACAACTCAGAATTCCACAATTACTATTCCTGCATGATCTGCACAGGGGAATGATTTTCATTTCTAACTGTTACAGTAGCCCTGACATGGCACTTTCTTAGCAGGTTCACTTGGGTTCCTATTACGTTATCGAAAGATAACGTAATTGAACAGCCAAAACTTTGAAATGGACGTATTTGGAATTTTGAATTGTGGGATCGCAGTATAATGAAGATTGGGATATTTGCCCTTGCCTCACTGTAGTGCGATCTCAGAGTTGGAACATGTATTTAGGGGGAAGTTTCAAAATGCGTCCGTTTCAATGTTTTGGCCGTTCGATTACATTATCTTTTGATAACGTAATATGAACCCGGTTCACTCAGACACACTCATACATATTCCAATATTCCTCTCCTGCATATTGTACCTTGTTTGCTACTGATGTCTGTCTTACACAGCAGCTGGGAATACTCCATTGTAACACTGGCAGCCTTACACAGGCATTTATTCTTGACTTTTACAGCACAATTATATATACAAGCAGTACTACCATTACTATAATTTTGATTTCTTTCTGCTATTAGTAGGGGGTGTTCTGTACTCACCATACTGCCGACGCAGCCTGCACATTCTGGGACCTCTCCGCAGCAGCTGTGTGGGGGAGACATCACACATTAATCACACCTGCACAGTCAGAAGTTGAACTTTTTCCATACTTAGAGATACATAAGACTGAATACTTACAGACAGGTGGGACATCCTGCGCTCGGGCTTCTTGGATCCACTGGTCCAATAATGCACCCCTCCTCCGCTTCAGGTTGTTATGGTGATGACGTACCTGCTCACCAGTCCGGGGTATGTCAATGGCACTGGTGAGATCACGTGCAAGCTGGTCCCAGGCCTCCGCTTTGTACTGCAAGCCCTGGTACTGGCCCTGCAGCAGCCTGCCATCATGGTTTTTAACTAGGAGCCAAAGCATGACCCTGGACTCATGAATGCCCCAATGTTGCGCTCGGAAAAGCACACCTTCTCCGACACCAGCCATTTCGGTCCAGCTGTGTGCAATCCCAAATGGTTATGGCTATATTCCCGACTGTGCAGTTTAAATAGGGCTGTCCCCCCCCCCCCTTTTCCGTGATTGGCTGGTTTTAATATGCTGCACTATGTGTAGCTCTGTGCAAATCTCCATAGCAATCCTTACACCAGCTAAGCAGAGCTGAACGCAGGTAAGCAATGCTTACACTAGCAAAGCATGGCTTAAATCTATTTTTTTTTTCATTAAAGTTATAAATTGTCTTTTACATTTATATTTTACATATTCCCACCCCTGCTGTGCTATACGTGGGACTTATGATTGATATCTATCATTTAAATTCCTTAGTTTATTAAATAATTTGGCAGAGGGGGGGATTTGAGCTGAGCATGTTCTACATGCTATACCATGGCAGTACCATTACGCTATAGCAGCTTGATGACATTTTCTATCACAGTAGCACTTGTCTATCATTTTCAGGATTTCATCCAAGCTAAGCATAGTGACGTGCCGCGCAAACAAGCTGCGTGGCGCTTAAACATCGGATTTACTTCATGAAAAAAAAATATTATTCCATTTTTTTCTTTTTTACTCCTTTCCTCTTGCCCTACTGCTTCCATGCATATAGGGCAAGAGTGCATACATTTGGGGGTGTGCACATGAAGGCTGCTGCTTTCTATAGGTGTTTTTTATTTTATTTTATTTTTTTTTTTAATTTTCAGTATCTGGGGACACTAAAATGGTAGCTATTTACATTTCAGTATCTGTGGATACTCGTTTACTATATAATATTAGAGCCAGGCTCTAATTTTATATAGTTTGACACTCATCTTTGTCAGAAAGTGCTGTATGGCACTTTCAGAGTGTAGGGGGCATGTTTCAGGTGCTGGGACTGCTGACACACGCCCCCTGCGCTCATTCCTGGTTTGTATCCATTTAGTTTAGATACCAGCAGACCTTCATGCATATGTAAGGTGCGCTGCTATCTTAAACGGACACAAACCACTCCGTGCAAGAGTAGTCATATTCTTGCATGGAGTGTTGTGAATCCAGGGGTATATCTAGATGGATTTCTGTCACCATTTCCTTTTATTTTTTTTAATTGAAAATCTCTCCAAAGTCAGGTCAAAACACACTCTACTTAAGCAATTATATATTTAGGAGCCTAGATGTTCATCGTGTTTCACTGTTGCAGTCATTACTCTTGGGTTATCCTGCTGGCAGGCTACCCACAGTCGGCCAGAATTCCAAAGTCTAGGTCTGGCGTCGGTTGCTGTCGCCTCTTCCCTGACGTCAGTGCGCCAGGGGTATAAAAGATGCAGCCGACACCATTTTCTTCAGTCTTTCTTGCCACGCGATGCCCGAAGCAAAAGCAGTTTGCAAGTGCCGGTCGGCCGACTCCTGAGATTTTCAAATACGAATTTCAGAACCGAAGTCTTCATTAAAGCTAAGTACCCCATTGGGGAAACTTTTTTCTTGCTCCAGACCGATATCAGAAAAAGTTAACAATTGTATTTCTTGTGGGAAGCAAATACCTCTTAAGGATTTTCACTCTTACTGTATTCCTTGCCTACGCCCTGATCATAACGTTGCTAGTTGTCTGTTTTGTGCTAGATTTAACCAACGCACTATCAAGCGTCGGTTCGATTTTGCATTCCATTACTTTGGCCGAAGATTTAATTATATAATGCCGTCGAATCAGCCGACAACCGGAGTTTACAAAAAACGCAAGGACAAGAAAAAAGATAGGCATCCGAGGTCCAAAACCGACGACGAAGCCTCTGCTAGACCAGTCGCAGGTTCGCCAGTTCTCAGTGAGGCGCTTTTGCAGCCCATGGCGCCCGCTACCTCAGAGCCACAGGCCGCTTCCGACTCCCACGTGGAGCCGACTGGGCCTCTGGATACTCAAGGTATTGGACACTCAGAAATCATTCCCTCAGATGGGTCCAGAGCCGCTGAGCAGGCATCGGCTTTTGTGGGTGTCTTCAGACCTACACAACTACATATTAAGCCATCTTCAGCTTCAAAGACAAAGACCAAATCAGCACTAAAGACAAAGAAACAAGTACAGCATTCTCCTACTCAGACTTCCATGCCTAAAAAACAGATGCTTAAAATGGCCGAAGACCTAATTACTTTGATCAGGGGCTCCCATCCCCCTCCTGATAAGAGGCCTAGGCAAGAGACAGTATGATTCTTCTGATCAGGTTTCTATTGCCTCTGATTCCTCTTCTGAACAGGATTACTCCATGCTTCCCTATGAGGATTCTGATGCTGAAGAATCCATTCCTTCAGCCTCTCCTCCTGAGGATTATTCTTTTGGGGAAACCCTGCATACCATGAGGGAACATTTCCACTGGGAGAGCTAAGATTATTCTGAATCTACGAAAAGGCTCAGAGACTTTCTGCTACTTCCTCAGCACAGACCCCTTGCTATTCCTCCTGTCCTAGACATTGTAGATGATGTATTTTCAGAGTCCGGCCTGTCCCCAGACTCTTTACCCCCTGCACCTGCTAAGCCAGACAGATACTACAGGGTCCCGTATTCTCATAAATTCCTGTATAAAAACCACACTGCTGACCCATAAAATATATCTCAGGGTCCCAAGGGGGTTAAAGCTTCCACTGCAAAAAACTCTGTCCCCTCTGATGGGGATTCCAGGTCTCTAGACAGATGGGGGAAAAAAGTCTACACTTCTGCAACCCTGGCCGTAAGCGCTTTAAATTGTCAGTTTCATATGCTTAAATATCAGCAATATTTAATGTCACTGCTTAAACAGAAAATGCTGACAAATACTGAATGTTCAGAGAACAAGGAATTGCAGGATTTATTGCATGCAGCAGAACAAGTGGGAAAGCATACTTTGCAATATGGTTATGATTCCCTGGAGGCCTCTTGCAGGGCCGCTGTTACAGGTTCTGTTATTAGAAGGCATGCTTGATTAAAGGAACAAAATCTGCCTGATCATGTTAAAGCAAAATTATTAGATGCACCATTACAGCATGATACTTTGTTTGGTACTAAAGCAGAAGAGGTGTTGAAAAAAATGGAGGATAAAGCAAAATCCATGCAGACAGTCAAGGATTTCTTACAGGTACAGCCACCCAGGTTTAGCAGAAACTAGCCTTTTAAAAATTGGTCCTTTCCAGCGTCAGACAGACCACAAAGAGGCAGATACAGGCGTCCCAGAGGCAGATCTCAGCCTCAAGGCTCATACCTAAACAATGGGGTGCTCCTATCCTCCAAAAGCGGAGAAGACAAATCACAACCTTTCAGGAAACAGTCCCAATGACTTTCCTCTACCAGATCCAAGCACTTTTCTTTTGGCAGCCCCCTTAGGGGGAAAACTAGCACTTTTTTCATCAAATTGGCAAAGGATTACCCAAGACAAATGGGTCCTGAACATAGTGTCCCAAGGCTACAGGTTCCATTTTCACACTCTACCAAGGTCAAAAGGTATGCCAGACCTGCCACACAATCAATGGGCAGAGGCACAAAAACAAATTACAGCCCTCATGGATATGAGGGCCATTCAGCATGTACCACAACAAGAGCAGGGGCAAGGATTTTACTCCAGACTTTTCCTAGTACCCAGAAAGGACAAAACCTGGAGACCAATACTGGACCTGTCTATACTAAATACGTTTCTGGAAGTTCCAAAATTCAAGATGTTGACTCTACAGCAGCTACTGCCCATGCTGGGCAAGAAAGCTTGGCTCGTAACTTTGGACCTAAAAGAGGCATACCTGCATGTCCCAATCAGGCAATCTTGCAGAAGATACCTCAGATTCATAGCTGGCTCAATGCATTACCAATTCTCTGCACTGCCCTTTGGCTTATCTACTGTGCCCAGGGTCTTCACAAAATGCCTGGCACCAGTAATTGCATTTTGCAGACAAAAAGGAATTCAAATATGCCCCTACTTGGACGACTGCCTAATTCAAGCAGAGAATAAAGACATTCTACTAAAGCATCTGGCATTTGTAAAAAGATTACTAATTGGCCTAGGGTACACAGTAAACGAAAATAAATCAAAACTAGTGCCCTCACAAGAGATAATATTCCTGGGTGCAAGCCTAAATACAACTGCCCAGATGGCTTATCTCACGCCAGACAAACAAAAGCAATTGACTACTTACTTCAAGAATTTGGCAACAAAAACCCACTTATCTGCAAGGAAAATCCTGCAGGCCTTGGGTTTCATGGCATCCTGCATTCTACTAATTCCATATGCCAGACTGCATATGAGGAAACTACAATGGTATCTAAAAAGTATTTGGACTCAACATTGCCACAGCCTGGAGACAGTAATTGCACTCATTCCCTGCCTGCAACAGGAGTTTCGATGGTGGGCAGAAGCCTGTCACCACAACGAGGGTCTGCCATTCAGTTTACCCACAGCCAGACAAACACTGACAACGGATGCATCAGATTATGCCTGGGGGGCCCATATGGCAGGAAAATGTATTCAGGGCACATGGCCTGCAAACCAGATGCATCTTCACATCAATCAAAAAGAGATGCTAGCTGTTCAAAATGCCATGACAGCCTTCAAGGACCTACTTCATCCAGGACAGTTACTGATAAAGACAGACAACACTACGGTCATGTGGTACGTAAACAAACAGGGAGGTACACATTCCTACCCCCTCTGCAGACAAGCAATGACCTTATGGGAGAAATCATTGGCTTTTCAAGTTCACCTGCAAGCACATTTCCTGCCAGGAAAAACAAATACTCTGGCAGACGAACTAAGCAGAAACCTCATGGATCCCCACAAATGGAAACTGGATCCTCAAGTCTTCAACATGATAATAAGGAAATGGGGATGCTCTGACATAGATCTATTTGCCTCCCCTCACAACTGCCAATTGCAGAGATTTTGCACAAGGATTTATCACAAGAAAGCATGGAAAGTGGACGCCCTATCCTTCAGCTGGAAAAATCTAACAGTATATGCCTTTCCCCCATTGCCTCTCCTTCCCAGGGTACTCCTAAAGGTCAGACAGAAGCCAAAAATGATACTGATTGCACCAGACTGGCCACGCCAGCACTGGTACCCAATCCTGAAGAGCTTGTCTCAAGGTCCAGCATGGATACTGCCTCAAACTTCTCACTTGCTGACGCAACAAAACAATCAGATCCTGCACAGCCAACTCAGGACCTTAAATCTGGCAGCATGGCGGATAATGTAGCCATTCAGAACACTCCTCTTTCAAAAGCTGTTATGGATGTTATCTTGGAGGCCAGGAGGCCCAGTACCAGAAAATCTTATGCAGAAAGATGGAAGAGATTCTCTGCTTGGAACCAGGAACAAGGCATAGACACGTGTGTACCAAGTATCCCTCAGATTTTACAGTACCTAACTGAGATGCTAAACAAAGGCCTTTCTTTCTCATCTGTTAAGATTCATGCCTCTGCCATTTCAGCACATTACAATACGGAACCACCTATCTTTTCTCATCCTTTAATAAGGCAGTACCTCAGAGGGGCCAAAAGCATCCATCCAGACAGGGTTTCTCTGAGGACGAACCCTACATTTATGCCTAAGGTGGTGTCCAGTGTGGCCCTCAACCAAACCATTCACTTGCCAACCTTTTATCCTAATCCACAGAACAAGGGTGAGAAAATTCTGCATTCTTTGGACATACACAGGCAGTTAAGATTCTACTTGGACAGAACTAAAGCTTTCAGAAAGACTGAGCAACTTTTAGTGTCATATGCTGCAGGTTCACAAGGAAAGGCTATCTCAAAACAGACTATTTCTAAATGGATTGGCCTTTGCATCCGTTTCTGCTATTTTCAACATGGCAAATCAGTGCCTAAGGACATTAGGCCTCATTCCACCAGAGCAGCAGCCTTCCTCAGAGGAGTACCAACCAAAGATATCTTAGAGGCTGCAACTTGGAGTTCAGTGCACACCTTCACAAACCACTACCACTTACCTCTTTTACTCTAAGTCCAGAGCAGACTTTGCCACTGCAGTTCTGCAGGGCCTCATAGCGTCTCCTAATCCTATTTAGCCCAGCCACCCTTCCTCAGCTTTGGGATTCAACCCAAGAGTAATGACTGCAACAGTGAAACACGATGAACATAGTACAGTTGTGTACCTACCATAAATGTAGATGTTCGAGTGTATTCACTGTTGCAGTCCAGGTTACCCACCCACCATCCCCCTTTTCTTTGCTGGGGCTTATCTGCACTTCTCTATCCTATACAACCTTTTTGGTGTATTTGCTTGTAGATGAAGGACATGTTATTTTTGTACATGTATTTTTATTGGCATATTCTTTCAGCCTTCCAATTTAGGGGCACCTGATATCTGGGGCAAGAAAAACTGAAGAAAATGGCGTCGGCTACATCTTTTATACTCCTGGCACACTGACATCAGGGAAGAGGCGACAGCAACTGACGCCGGGCCTAGACTTTGGAATTCTGGCCAACTGTGGGTAGCCTGCCAGCAGGGTAACCCAAGAGTAATGACTGCAACAGTGAATACACTCGAACATCTACATTTATGGTAGGTACACAACTGTACTTTCTACGGTCTGGATTTAAAGTCCATTCTGGAAGCAGCAACTTCTCCATCCAGCCATATCTCTAATAATTATTATAAGACTGGTAAGCTTTCTAGGGACAGAGCTGGTTTTGCTAGATGCATTCTTCAAGGGATACTGGGTCCCATTTTTGTACTTCAAACCTCTTCCCTGTCATCATAAAAGCTTTAAGAATCTTCCCAGTTGTCTGCAAGTACTGCTACAGAAATCTAATGAAAAACATAACACAGTTGTGTAAGAACTTACAGTAACAGCAGATGTTCAAATAGGTCGTTGTTATAGTGTATGCCCCCCCCCCCCCCCCCCATGATTTATTATTTTTTGTCATCCTTTGGCTGAGAAAAAATTTATAATATAAAGTTTTGTATAGAACTTTTGAGAGAACATACATTTTTATGTATTATTCATTTAAATGTTAAGAAAGGAAACATTATTTATAATATAGGTGTCAAATTATATAATGCATTTTTGTATTCAATGTTTATTATCAATTTTTTGAAGTTAAAAATTAAAATAATATATAAAAATAATGTATCTAACAATGTATTTAGTAAAATTTAGTAAATCACAAGGGCAGGTTCACTTAATGGTTGTTTAATTGTTCAATTGTTCAATTGTTTGATTGTAATTAATTATGTCAATTTGACTTGGTTAAGGATATAAAAGATGTGGTGGTATGTAGGATGAATGTATTCCTTGAGAAGGCGAAGGCCGAGGTACCAGAATGCAATAAAAGAAGATTGTTACACCAACTTCAGCGTGCTTGAGTTGCATTCTGTGGTATTCTGCTTCATTCCTCTCCTCTCTAAAGCATATCTCCACCTTTCCAGGGTCTCTGCAACCTGGTTCCTACTCTCACTACATATCACAATGTCATCTGCAAACATCATAGTCCACGGGGCCTCCTGTCTGATCTCATCTGTCAACCTGTCCATCACTACTGCAAATAAGAAAGGGCTCAGAGCTGTTCCTTGATGTAATCCCACCTCCACCTGAAACGTATCTGTCACTCCCACTGCAGTCCTCACCAATGTCACACTACCCTCGTACATATCCTGTACCACTCTTACATACTTCTCTGCCACTCCCGACTTCCTCATACAATACCACAACTCCTCTTTAGGCACTCTGTCATTGCTTTCTCTAAGTCCACAAAGACACAATGCAACTCCTTCTGACCTTCTCTGTATTTCTCCAACAACACTCTCAGAGCAAATATTGCATCTGTAGTGCTCTTTCCTGGCATGAAACCATGTTGCTGATCACTAATCATCACCTCCCTTCTTAACCTAGCTTCCACTACTCTTTCCCATAACTTCAAGCTGTGACTGATCAATTTTATCCCTCTGTAGTTACTGCAGCTCTGCACATCACCCTTATTCTTAAAGATAGGTACCAAAACACTTTTTTCTGCACTCCTCAGGCATCCTCTGACTTTCCAAAATTTAATTAAACAATCTGGTTAAAAATTCCACTGCCATTTCACCTAAGCCCCTCCATGCTTCCACTGGTATGTCATCTGGGCCAACAGCCTTTCCATTCTTCATCCTCTTCATAGCTGACCTTACTTCCTCCTTGCTAATCTGTTTCACTTCCTGATTCACTATCCCCACATCATCCAACCTTTTTTCTCTCTCATCTTCATTCATCAGCCCTTCAAAGTATTCTTTCCATCTACTCAACACACTCTCCTCACTTGTGAGTAAGTTTCCCTCACTATCCTTTATCACCCTTACCTGTTCCACATCTTTCCCAGCTCTGTCCCTCTTTCTAGCCAATCGATACAGGTCCTTTTCTCCCTTTTTAGTGTCCAATCTCTCATACAACTCTACATATGCCTTATCCTTTATATCATCCATTATTTGTGTTAAAAAATGTGAATAAAAGGTTTAAAAAAATATGACTGTCTACTTCTGTTGAGACTGACAGTCACATTCAGTTAACATATTTCACAGTGACAAATCAAAATCTGCCAGAAAGCTAGTGTAACTATAATGCAGTCTAGTGCTTAGAGATAACATACTCTGGAAATGTATTTCTGCTAAGTCCTGTTTTGTATCTTGCATTAAAGAGTTTTGAGTTTTGTCATGCTCTGTAAGGCACAGTTTATGAAGAATAGGTGGGGTTGAGAGTATTGTCTGTTAATATACTTTTTTGTGTACTATTAACTGTTTGGGATTGTCTAAAAATGCAGCAGCATGTAGTTGTTTCTAAATGTGATTACATTACAGTGTTCCAAACTGATGTCATTTTGAATGTGGGTATCACATATTAGCTGTCTGTTTCTCACCATTCCTTATGCTGAAAAGTGTTTGCATGCGTTTTATTTGTCTGTGGTATCTTCAGTGGTAATGATAAGATGTCTACATTTTGTGGATACTTGCTGTTGTAGTTTTGTCTGTGTGTGTGTGTGTGTGTGTGTGTGTGTGTGTGTGTGTGTGTGTGTGTGTGTGTGTGTGTGTGTGTGTGCGTGTGTGCGTGCGTGCGTGCGTGTGTGTGTGTGTGTGTGTGTGTGTGTGTGTGTGTGTGTGTGTGTGTTGGGGGGTATGCCTGTGATTATAATAAATTGCCTGGCTATTATTTGGCACGGCACATTGTTCTGAATGTGCTTTTTTATAGGAAACTTACAGACATGAATTTATAATAAGAGTGTACAAAAATATACATAAATACAAAGGAATATCTCTAAAATATTTTCTTTCCACAGCAAATTACTAGGTGGAGGTATTGAAAGTATGGCAATCACAGAGGCCTTTGGAGGCAAGTGAAACTGACTTTTGAATGAAGTCTTAATTTTTAACATTTTGTAGTTTCTTATGCATTAATATGATGTCTTCCTTGTGTTTCTGTTTTTATAAGAATTTAGAACTGGAAAAACACAACTATCTCACACCCTTTGTGGTGAGTATATTTTTTACGAGAAACTCATACTCATTAATTTTCTTTTCAAAAAATTCTAAAATAGGAACATGAGAGCTCTATAAAACACTGCATGAATAGAAAATCTTTACTTAGTGGCTGAATCTAGCTATTTTTTTATTTTTGGACAGAATTTATTTGAAGTCATTAACATAGTTATTATCTGCTTTCATTTGTCATGCCACACGGTTTTCCTGTAACCTTTCTGTATTGTCATCCAGAATGTGTCTGGTGATGTTTCCTCTCCTGTCTTTTTGAGATTATTGGAAACTGCTCAAAATATGGTATTTTAGCTGCAAAGTAGAATACATTAACATGTGAGGCTTTGTTAATGGGCTTGCATAAAGCATAACAGACATTCATAGCTAGTTCAAGTTCATAAAAAATTCACATAGCCATAGTGAATCATTGTGGCATAGTACTAGAAGGCACAAGGGAGCTATACCTTTAAGCACCTCCCCAGTAGGTGTGGTGTAATAGACTGCTTAGTCCTCTATAGTGTCCCTGGACCTGTTTCATCAAATTCTTACTATCTTGTATTTTGCAGTAAAATTATAGTGCAGCTCCAGCAGCGGTGGCACAGTCCCTATGGTTGCATAATCATACTGCAATGTGTTGAAGTAAATCAAAGTATAATAGATAAGGACATCAGATGCACTTTCAGGTACTTTATTACCTGGAGTACTCCCATGCTACTCCTACCTGTATGTTTGTCCTTCCTCTATTATTTTGGCCTTGTGGACACAGTTTCTGTGCTATGCATGTGTGTGAAGTTAACTCAGAGGAATGCAGATTAAGTTATTGTGAAGGATATAAGTCGTTCGTGCTTGACTTCTTATGTACAGTATAACCACAGGATCCAGTATTGTCTGTTTTTATCCATTTCAAACATACGAGTTGTCGGATCCAATTTGATCCAACCTTGGCACCAACTTCGAAGCTACAGCAGATCCAGAGCTCTGACTCCTGTCATACTCATAATTCCCTAGGCTTCACCTTAGTTGCCCAGATCTTGTTTGCCAATAGAAGTCGTCAGAGATGAGAAAGAGCTCTCCATTCAGTGTACTGTATCCTTTGCAGATTAAAGCTCACTTCTGTTTCTACCAAGAAAGTTTTGTCTCTCTTTTGTCTCTAACCAGTAATCTGATGTTGTCAATTTTCATTCCATCCTCTACTGATGGGTTTGGATCTGACTCGGCCGCTGTAAAAGCTTGTGGCAATCCAGAACTCTCGAGCTTCTCCCTTACGCACATTGCATCCTCCCCATTACCTCAGATCTCGTTTGCAGTCATTAGGTGAAAGACATGGTTGTTTGAGTCTTGAGCTACTGGGATATTTTTTGTCTTCTACTTTAATCTTTTCTTAAATTTTCTCTATTATGGTAGTAGTGTACTCTACATATTATTGTTAGTATCTCTTTCTCCCTGTTTATCTCTCCCTTACCTTCTTACATTTATTGTAGTCTTACTGCCTTTGTGGCTAGTCACCTTTCTCCCTCTTCTTGCTTAACAACAACAAAAAAAAAAAAACGGTTTTCCTTTCCAGTATTTAATTTCCTTTTTTTCTGCTATTGTTACAGTTTCTTCTGTGCAGTTTCTGTAACTGTTGTTATCAACATGGCTAAAAAAGAAAAAAACAGCAACAGGTTTTAAGAAGTGTGGGAAATGCGGACAGAAGATTCCCTTCTTTGACTCACAGACTCTTTGTGTCTACTGCTTTGGTCCCCTCCATCTGCAAGAGAGTTATGCTATATGTCATGCCTTCAATGCCAAGCGTTAGTAGAATGCAAGAATAAATTAATCTTGAAGGGCCTTTTACGGTCTTTTGGTGATGCCCTCTCTGGAGAGATGTTGAAAAAGTTGTCTCAATCAGCTCCGAGTTCTTCTTCTGTTTCCTCTAAGACCTTGGAGAAAACTTCAAAAAGGCCTTTTTCAGATCCAACAGTTTCCACGGATCCACTGAAGGAAAAGAAAATTAAGTTAGCAGATCTGACACCCTGGGATCAGACAAAGGTAAAAAGTATGTCTTCGGATCAGATAGCTTCTTTGGATCCAAAGTCTCCGAAAAAAAGGATTCATCGGCTTCGAAGACCCCCAATCCTCCTCTAATACTGGACATACTTCATAGGACAAGGTACTCCCCCTCTGTGGACCCTGTCTTTTTGAGAGTGCCTGCTCTTTTTCTTTGTAGACCAGATTCTCCTTCCAGGCAGTCCTCTCACTCTTCTAGGAGCCTCACTGTAGAAGATATGGAGAGGGTGGTGAGACAGATACTTTCGGTGTAGAGCTTCCCAGTTGTTGCTTTGTCTTCTACCCCTTTGGGTCAGGAAGCCCATATATCTAAGACTCCACCTCTAATTCTTCCTCCTCTGACTCCCTGTGTAGGTTTGGAGCCCCTGTATCCGAGTTGTCCAGGCCCATCTTCTTCGGGTCTGAAGATCGCTGTATCCTCAGATGCGAAGTTTGTTCTAAACTCCACCATGCTATTGGATAAGGAGAGCTCTCGGAGCCGATTCTACCCTTCGGATGTGAGATGTTTCAGTTGACTCTGAGGGCTTCGGAACCTTCTCTGCACCTTGGAGCTTCTGCAAGGGTTAGTTCGGCTCCAACTTCAGACCTGGGATGACTTTCCTTGGAGCAGGGTGGGGCCAAGGATCAGAAAGCCCTCCTTTCAGACCCAGGTTCCTATCCCACTCTGGGAAGGTCAGCCTTTAGGACTTTGGAGAGAGCCTTGTCAGCTTCCATGACCCAGAGAGGTCCTATCCCCTCGGGTTTCATATCTTCCCCTGTTGTGTGTCAGGAGCCTCAGCTAAACCTCTCACAGGGACAGCCAGTACCAAAACCTCAAGAAACTCAATTGGGTATTTCTATCTCTTCTGATACCTTCCCAGATTATCCCACTGAAGAGGTCCCCTGGAAGAGGACGTGTAAGAAGAAGCATCTGGATTCTCCTGAATCTGTCACCGAAGACACAAATTTTGAAGATGGTGAAGGATGCCTACAGTCACCTCCTGCAAATGTCTTGTTTGGAGACATCCTTGAAATCCTAAAACAGAGAGGTGACTAGAAGCCCAGTAATCCTTCGTTGGTGGAATCTGTGCTCCTGGAGGCATTTGGTACTGGCCAATCTACGTCCTGGTGATTCGGCCTGTTGACAAGCTCCTCGAATTGGCCTTGCTGTGGGCATGGAAGAAGCCTGACTTCATTGAGACCATACCAAGCTTGATAAAATTATGACCCCTCCTGAAGACAAACAGTTCTGGTCCAAGGGCCCCCTGTAGATGCCATGGTCATAGCGGCAGCCACCATGAAGGAACTAGCTGATAAAAGTTCCTCTATTCATACCCCGACAAGGAGTCACGGGCCATGGACAGATTTGGGAAGCATGTCTGAGCTTCAAGGACCTTCACCCTGAGGTCCCTGAACTACATGGCACATTTCGCCAGATTACAAGGGGATGTGATAAAAGAAATCTCTGATACCCTTGCAGGAACCATATCTGAGGAGGTGAAGGACTCCGTCACCTCACAGATGGCAAACCTTCAACCGATATCAAACTCATCCATGAGGCTTATTTCCAACATAGCAGCAGGAACCTCAAGGGCAGTGGGTTCAGACGTAGCCATCAGGAGACACGCCTGGATGTGCTTCTTGTGTGACTTCACGGAACCTTTTAAGTCTACATTCATCAATGCTCCTTTTGATGACGTCTCTTTTTAGCCCCAAAGTAAAAGATATGATGTGAAGTTGTTAAATTTCGCCGTTTATTCTCACTGATGGGTTCGGAGCCGATCCTCGGCTCCGACACGGCCGATAGCAAGCTCAAGGTTTGCTAGTAGCTCGAGACCAAGCCCCTTATCCCACAATGCACTGTTGGAATTACCTCAGATCTAGTTTGCCACGGCAAGAGAGATCTCGGTGATCCAGCTAGCTCAGACCATTTTAGAAAAAAATAACAGCAAGTCTATAAAACGTTTTCTTTTTGTTTAAAAAAATATAGTGTGTGTTTGTTCTATTATATTTACTCTATAGTTAAACACTTAATATAAAAAGTTTAAAAGTTAGGGCCTTGTTGGCTTCTTAGTTTGTGTGGGCCTTTAGCCCTTTTTTCTCTACTTAATCCTTATAATAGTCAGGCTTTTTTCTGTGGGCCTCTTAGCCCTATATTTGTATCTATATTTGTATATATATATTTCTGTTATAGATAGTGCCCGGATTGGGCTTAGTTGTTTTTGGATCTAATTTACTGAACTACTTAACCCGTTTTACAAGACTACAGAGAGACCTCCTGAAAGAGCTAGGAGATACTCTCCAGGATA
This sequence comes from Protopterus annectens, assembly GCF_019279795.1. Classification (NCBI taxonomy): domain Eukaryota; kingdom Metazoa; phylum Chordata; order Ceratodontiformes; family Protopteridae; genus Protopterus; species Protopterus annectens. Next base: position 1,535,026,279 of record NC_056725.1, on the reverse strand, counting down.
TGGTAGCTGCAGGAGTGGCCGACAAAGTCAACACCCAGCTCGCTACCCTAAACTCAGTGGTGAACTCGTCCATGCGTCTCATATCCTATGCAGCTGATGGTTCGAGTAGAGCCGCTAGTTCGGGCATTGCTCTTCGAAGACAAGCCTGGATGCGTCTCTGTTCCTTTGCGGAACTCTTTAAGTCTTCCTTTATTAATACCCCATTCGATGGCTCATCACTGTTTGGGCCCAAAGTAAAGGAAACTTTAACCAGGTGTGAGCAGGAAGGCAAGACCTTATCTGCCGTTGGGGTCCGTTTTTCGACCCCTACTTGGCCCTACCCCAAGGGCCCTAGGGGAGGAAAATGTGGTTCCGAAAAACTCAGGCAGCCTTTCAGGACACACGTGGAGAAACCCCCTCTAGAGGCAGAGGAGGGGGTTATAATGGAAGACGCCGCCCCCATGGCAGAGGGGGTCCGCAACAACAGGGTGACAGGGGTCAGTTCTCCCGTTAGTCCTACCAGCGCCCCTGAAAGGGGGCCCGACTGTTCAGCTCTGGATGCAGTCAGGGGTCGCTTGTGTTTGTACCCAGAAGCCTGGCTAAACATAACATCGGATACTTGGGTACAAAGCATCATTTCCAGAGGATATTTCATACCATTCTTTACCCCTCCCATTCCTATAAAGAAAATCCCAGATGTTCCACCCAATCTCAGGGAACAAGCAATCGTAGAGGTCCGCAGATTGCTAGAAAAAGAGTCATCCAACCAGTCCCAGCAGACCAAGTCTGATTCGAAACTTACTCAAGATTCTTTTTGGTACCAAAGAAAACAGGGGACTGGAGACCTATCTTGGACCTCAACAGACTCAACCAGTTCGTAAAGAAAGAGAAGTTCCGAATGGTCACGCTTCAGTCCATTCTTCCCTTCTTAGGGAAAGGCGATTGGATGTGCTCCATAGATCTCAAGGACGCGTACTATCACATAAAGATGAACAGAAGCTCCAGAGATAATCTGCGCTTCCAGCTGGGAGCCAATCATTACCAGTTTCGAGCCCTTCCCTTTGGTCTCACTACAGCCCCCAGAGTGTTCACCAAATGCATGGCAGTGGTCACGGCTCACCTGAGACATCTAGGATTCCAGGTGTTTCCATACCTAGACGATTGGCTCCTCACAGCTACCACCAGGCATCAATTGACTTAGGCAGCACAATACACTCTGACACTCTGCCATCAATTAGGCATTACAAGCAACTTCGAAATGTCTGCCTTATCGCCATCGCAGCATACCGTTTTTATAGGAGCAGAGTTAGATACCTCAACTACCACTCTACGTCTCCCTATCGAAAGAGTCTCTCTTCTCCGCCAAAAAGTCAGCTCACTGGTGTCAAAGAACAAAGCTACAGCAGCGGAGGTATTGAAAGTACTAGGTTTGATGGCGGCAGCAATCCTGGCTATACCACTCGCAAGGATGCATATGCAAATTCTTCAATGGCTCTGCTTCGCTCAGTGGTCTTACCAGAAACTACCGATGCACCACATGATTCTTATTACAGATTCTTGCAGGAGAGACCTTTGGGTGGTGGTTGATGTCTATTCATGTCATAATCGGAAGACCCTTTGTCGTCCCCCCCAGTAACCACTGTGACCACGGACGCTTCCCTGATAGGGTGGGGGGGGGGTTTCAGGGAATGACTGCCCAAGGCACATGGACAGCTCAAGAATCACATCTGCACATCAATGTTCTGGAGTTGAGAGCGGTACTTCTGGCGTTGCAGTACTTTCAGGACTCTCTCCCTCTAGGGACTATTGCAATTCAGACCGACAACATGTCAGTAGTCTGGTACTTGAACAAGCAGGGCGGAACCAAGCCTTACCCCCTTTGTCGAGAAGCCCTCAGGGTCTGGCAATGGGCTGTGTCGTCCCAGCATTTTCTGTTAGCAACGCACATCCCGGGGAAATCCAACGTGATAGCGGACAAGCTAAGCAGGGCAATATTACTCCCTCACGAGTGGTCTCTCAAACAACAGGTTGCGGAGTTGATTTTCCGCAAATGGGGCCAGCCTTGCTGCGACCTTTTTGCCAGCCACATCAATTCAAAATGCAGAAGCTACTTTGCCCTAATACCACCTCACGGTCACCCCCCCAGAGACGCACTTTTACAACGATTGGCCCCCGGGTCTCCTCTATGCATTTCCACCCTTCCCATTAATAACCAGATTTTTACAGAAAGCAAAATCGCTGGGAAGGACTGTTATACTCATAGCCCCCTACTGGCCTCGACAGATTTGGTTTCCGTTTCTCCACCATCATCTGTTGGAAGATCCATGGATCCTGGACCCAGTTCCGGACCTTCTGACTCACCCGTCAGGGGATCTTCATCCTTCTCTGCAGTCCCTGAAACTAACTGCTTGGCTAATCCACTTCCCCTAATTGCCAGGCTTCATTCAATTTCAGAAGATACAAGACAGATTCTCTTATCTTCTCACAAGCCATCTACCAGGAAATTATATGGCAGTAAATGGAAAAGGTTCTCAATTTGGGCCAACGCGCAGAACATTGACCCTTTCTGAGCTCCGCTATCTTCGATTTTAGAATTTCTAACAAACATTTTTAAGGAAGGGGCAGCAGCTGCTATAGTTCGAGTTCAGTTGGCTGCTATCTCAAATTTTCACCTTGGTCTTGGTGGCTCAAATATTATGAGCCATAAATTATCTAAAACCTTCCTTAAAGGCTTTCTTCATATGAGACCTCCGATCAAAATTCTCTTTTCTCCCTGGAATTTAAACTTTATGCTGTCTCAAATAATTCTTCCCCTTTTTGAACCAGCATCTTCTTGTGATTTAAAATTTTTATCTTGGAAAACAATTTTTCTTGTGGCCATTACGTCTGCCCGCAGAGTGTCAGAACTTCAAGCATTATCTATCAGACCACCCTACATGATCTTCCATGCTGATAGAGTATCTCTCAGAACAAACCCCTCATTTTTACCTAAAGTCTTTTCTGAGTCAAATATCAATCAGGTCATTGAACTGCCAGTCTTTTCCCCCGACCCCTCTAGCAAATTGGAATATATGCTGCACAAACTTGATGTTCACAGACAGCTCAGATTTTATCTTGACAGAACTAAAGATATTAGGAAATCAGACCAACTTTTTGTATCCTTCTCAGAAGCAAGAAAAGACAATCCAGTGGCTAAAACAACTTTATCTAAATGGTTATCCGATTGTATATCCTTTGTTTATAACAATGCCAGCATGCCTTTAACGCATAAACTGAAAGCTCATTTTTTCCAGAGCTGTCTCTACCTCTTCTGCTTTTCAAGCTAAATTGCCCCTTGACAATATTTGCGCTGCAGCCACTTGGTCTAAGCCTCATACCTTTATCACACATTACAAAGTAGATAGGGCTTCAAGAGACAGGTCTTCCTTTGGTTCTACGGTACTGAAAAAGCTACTCCCATGAGCCACCCAAGGTTGAGGGTGCTAGGGACGCTACCCATCAGTGAAAATAAGCGGCGAGATTTAACAACTTCACATATAGAAGTTATGTACTTACCATAACGTTCCATGTGAGTTGTTTATCTCGCCTTTATTCTCACGTCCCTCCCTCCTTCCCCCTCCAGGCTGACTGTTGACATAGAGGCTAGTACCATCCTGGTTATTCAATATTTCTTCTTCCCTTTTGGGAAGTGTTCTTCTTAGATATATATAAGAGGGTATGTATATGTTGTATATATGTATATATATGTATATACTGTTATTTGCAGCAAACAAGATCTGAGGTAATTCCAGCAGTGCATTGTGGGATAAGGGGCTTGGTCTCGAGCTACTGGCAAACCTTGAGCTTGCTATTGGCTGTGTCCTCGGCTTCGAACCCATCAGTGAGAATAAAGGTGAGATAAACAACTCACGTGGAACGTTATGGTAAGTACATAACTTCTGTTTGTCCAGGTGTGGAAAGGATGGAAAGATCCTTTCTGCCATGGATGTGCATTTTTCCATTCCCCCCAAAGATCCTTCTCAAGGAATCGCCAGGGAAGTAGAAAGATGTGGTTCAAGAAATCACAAGGATCTTTCCAAGCCACATGTGGAGGGTCTTCTCCCAGAGGCAGAGGGGAAAACTCAAATGGTAGATACGCCCCTAGAGGCAGAAGAGGCCCACAACATTAAGGGTCCAGAGAACCTTTTTTAGCAAACCCTCCCAGTGCTCCTGAATGGAGGCCCGATTGTTCCTCTCTGGAGGCAGTCAGGTCATATGTCCCCACACCAGAGAGCCTGGCTAGAGATAACCAAAGATACTTGGGTACAGAGGATCAAATCCAGAGGATATATAGTTCCATTTTCCCTTCCTCCTCCAGAAAAATCCCCGATGTGCCACCCAATCAGAGGGATCAAGCAGCCATTCAAATACAAAAGCTGCTAAACAAAAGAGTCATCCAAGAAGTCCCTCCAGACCAGAAAAGATCCGGAACTTGCTCAAGATATTTTTAGTGCCAAAGAAAACAGGGGACTGGAGTCCATTTCTAGATCATATCAATCTAAACAGATTTGTTCAAACAACAAAGTTCCGAATGGTCACGGTTCAGTCCATTCTTTTGGAAAAGGATGACTGGATGTGCTCAATAGATCTCCTGGATGTGTAATATCATATAAAAATAAACAGGTGATCCAGGACATTCTTATGCTTCCAGCTAGGAGACAGTCATTATCATTTCAGAGCACTGCCCTTTGGCCTCACCACAGCCCCCAGGGTGTTCACCAAATCCATGACAGTGGTAGCAGCTTACCTGAGACTGCAAGGATTCTGCTTGTTTCCATACTTAGATGACTGGCATATTACCGCTTCGACCAGGCATCAACTCATTATGGCAAGAGAAGAGGTCATGTATGCTTGCACAAGATTAGGAATAACCATAAATTTAGAGAAGACAAATCTATAGCCATCTCAAATTTTAGAATTTATAGGGGTGCTACTAGACACAAGATCAACAATACCCTTCCTTCCCCTTTGCAGAGTTCAAACTTTAAGGTCACAAATCAACAAGATACTTTGCAGTACCATGATCTCAGTTCACCTAGTTCTACAACCTCTAGGATCAGTGGTAGCAATGATAACCCTTGTTCCGCTAGCCAGGTTTCACATTATAATTCTCCAGTGGCTGCTGGTATCTCAGTGGTCAATTCTTCAACTACCCTTGTCCACTCCAGTACAAATTACAAACTTGTGCAAGAAAAGTCTGATGTGGTGGAGCCAATCGGATCAATTGCTACAGGGTCGTCCATTTGTCTCCTCACAACCCAAGCCCATAGTGACCACAGATGTTTCCCAGCTAGGGTGGAGGGGGCATTACCTGGGAAGGACAGTCCATGGCATGTGGTCCCCCAAAGAGGCCAGTTTGCATATCAGCGTACTGGAGTTGAGAGCAGTGCTTTTAGCTTTGCACGCTTTTCAGGAACGATTGCAGTTCAAGCAGACAATATGTCAGTGGTGTGGTACATCAACAAACAAGGAGGAACTAGATCGTGCTCCCTATGTTGAGAAGCGCTAAGGGTGTGACAATAGGCAATATCTTCCAACCACTTTCTCTTAGCAACACATATTCTCGGGAAGTCCAACACGCTAGCAGACAAGCTGAGCAGGTGCACACTGTTACCTCACGAATGGTCCCTCAACCAGAAAATCGCAGAACAAATATTTCAGAAATGGGGCCAGACTTGCTGCATTCTCTTTGCTTCTCCCCTAAACAGCAAGTGCAGTAACTATTTTGCCCTGATCCCCCCCACAGGGGGAGTCACCGAGAGATGCTGTTCTCCATGATTGGCCCCATGGATGACTTTACGCATATTCTCCAAGTTCCCTAAGTCGAAATTTCCTTCAGAGAGTTGCCAGGTTGAAGACCAAAGTCATCCTCATTGCCAGCTTTTGGCCTTAACAGATTTGGTTTCAGTTTCCCTTCCTGTGGCTTCACTTAATTCACCGACCTTCAATTCTGGACTCAGCTCCAGACCTCCTGTCTTACCTGATGGGCATGACACATCTGGACCTTCCGAACCTCAAACTGACAGTTTGGTTTCTCCAATTCCAATAATATCCAGAGAATCGATGGTCTCTTGCTCTGTTCGTTACATCTTGTTGTCTTCCCTTAAACCATCCACTAGGAAACTTTGCGCTAGTAAGTGGAAAAGATTTGCACACTGGGCTATTCAAATGCATATAGACCCTTTCTTGGCACCAATTAGTCAAGTGCTAGAGTTCTTGACAATGCTTTTCAACCAAGGGGCCAGTTTTTCTATGGTGAGAGTTTAGTTGGCAGCAATTTCTATTTCCACATTGGATTTGATGGCCGTTCACTAGCCTCTCATAAATTATGTAATGCCTTTTTGTGCAGCTCAGTTCTTCTTAACCTCTCTTTTAAAGATCTCACGCCATCGTGGGATCTCAATCTGGTACTGCAATCCTTGATTCTACAACCCTCTGAGTCTGCCCATGATTATGACCTTAAATTTTTGTGTTGGAAGACCTTATTTTTAGTTGCCATCACCTCTGCCAGACGAATTTTAGAAATTCAGCCATTGTCTGTGAAACCTCCATATCTCGTTTTCCATAAGGTTAGAGTCTCCTTACGAGCCAATTCATCCATTTTGCCCACGGTAGTGTCACATGTCAACATTAATCAATGTATTAATCTACCAGTCTTCTTCCTGAACTTTTGCAACAAAGGAGAATACCTGTTACATTTGCTAGATGTGCATAGACAATTACGTTTCTATCTTCATAGTATGAAAGATATCAGAAAGACTGATCGATTGTTTGCATCCTTTGCTGACTTGAAATTGGGCACACCTGTATCTAAAGTCAAATTAGCTAAATGGCTTACTGACTGTATTTCCTTTATTTATAACAAGTCAGGAATTACTTTGCCTTACAAAGTATGGGCTCATTCTACCAGAGCTATAGCTACCTCTTCAGTTTTCCACTGAAGAGCTTCCATGTTTACTTCCATGACACTAACATGAGAACTCACAAAGGGTGAAATCAAACTAAAACCTTCACCAAGGCAAACTATACCCACCTAGGTGAAAGTATAAATGCATTCCAAGCTCCACCCCAAGCTGAAAGTTGTAACTACGCCGAAGCTTACACTAAAGCCCTATACAATCACTTGCATAAGTGTATAAACTTGGCTGTACCAGACAGCAGACTCAACGCCAGAGCCACAAGTAAGATCAAGCTGCCATGGTGGACTTCCAGCATCAACAAACTCTACAATAAACGCAAAAAGTTGCTGTCCAAGAAAACAAAGACAAGGACCTAACAATGGAAAAGCACCCTCCTCAGCCCTAACAGGCAAGTAAGACAACTTGTCAAATCCTCCAAGAGCTCCTTTGAGAGAAACCTAGCAAGTACTGCCAAGGATAACCATAAGGCCTTTTACGGCTATTTACGTAACTTAAAGGGTAGGACCCAAGCATGTGCAGAACTGGTGGCCAATGGTATCACACACACTGATCCCACAGAGACTTTTACGGTTATTTACGTAACCTAAAGGGTAGGACCCAAGCATGTGCAGAACTGGTGGCTAACGGTATCACACACACTGACCCCACAGAGATGAGTGAACCTGCTAGCAGATAGGTTTGGTGAAAATTTCACTCCCTTATCCCCTCCTAACTTACAACAAACTCCCCCCACCTTACATATTTGAAGAGCAGGTCCTCAAAGCCCTGTCCAAGGCAAGGAACACAGCCTCTTTGGGACCAGATGACATCCCAGCCTGCCTTCTAAACAGGCTAAAACATCAACTAGCATCACCACTAAGTACCCTTTTCAGTCATAGCCTAACCACAGGCTCTGTTCCTGTGGAAAGGAGAACAGCTACAGTTATTCCCCACAAAGGTGGCCTAGCAACAGGCCCAGGGAATTACAGACCCATAAGCCTGACCAGCCTCATTTGTAAGGCCATGGAACGTATCATTATGGACCTCATAAATAAAGACATAGGTGACCTCCAATCCCTGGATCCTACCCATTTTGGCTTCATGGAGGGCAGATACTGCCTGTTAAATCTGGTGGATTTCTTTGAAAGTGTGACCAAGGCAAAGGGCAAATCTGTTCACACGGCATACCTCGACTTGGCAAAGGCTTTTGACACAACCACATTCAGGCATTACTGATAAACTTAGCAAACTGAATGTAAACCCATTTGTCATAAGATGGGTTGCCAACTGGCTCACAAACCAGACACACACTATCAAAGTGGAGGACACCACATCAACCAGCAGACCTGTTACCAGCAGGGTGCCTCTGGGGTCAGTGCTGGGCTCCCTACTGTTTGGTATATACTTCATGGAAGTTCAGGTCAAAACTAAAGGATTGTGGCTGGCCAAGTTTGCATACAACTGCAGACTAGGTATAATCACTGAATCCCCAAATTATGTTAGTATACGCTAGGATGGTCTGACACAGACCAATGACTGGTGCATTAGTCACTGTCTCAACCTGAATGCAAAGAAACGTATCATCATTCCCTTCGGCACAAATAATGTCCCTTTACACTATCAAATCAATAACTGTACTCTAAGTACCCATGAAGTGTTAAGGGACCTGAGATCATAGGTTGACCACAGCCTTAACTTCAACCACCACGTGTCTACCATTGTAAGGAAAGCTTTCCATATAGCTCACTTTGTTAGAAAAGGCATCACCTCGAGAGCAAAAGAACTTATAACTCCCCCATACTCGGCACTTATAAAGCCCATAATTGAATATAACTCCCCATTCAGTGTGTACCGTACTAAGCATCTAGAGTAATTAGAGAGACCTCAGAGGTTTCTAACAAAGATGATCAAGGGCCTCCAACATGTGCCTTACACAGAACAACTAAAATCCTTGTCACTATACTCCGTATCGTATAGACTTCTTAGGGGAGACTTATGCTTGGCCTACAGAGCAACCCAAGACCCAAACCTAATGAACTTACTGCATATCCGTAAATCAAATGGGTCTAGAGCTACCTATTCCAGGAACTTAAATATAGCCTGAGGCTTAAATAGGACATGCTGGAGGGACAGCTTTATCTCCCAGTGACTGCCACATCTTTGGAACAGGCTACCAATTCATGTGAAACAGAGCACCTCTATTACACTGTTCAAGAGGATCCTGGATGAGTGGATGGGGCATGTAAATTCTTACCGAGGATAGTGTCCACAACCCTCCTGGATGTGGACAGTCATCACTAAATGCAATCTTGGGTATTGACTAGTACCTCTATGGTATTACATTGGGTTGAAATGGCTAGGCTTAAAATGACCTCTGGGTTGATAGCCTAGTAATCTCCTATGATCCTATGGCTGACATTTGTTCAGCAGCAACTTGGGCTTCCCCTCACACTTATCTCTCATTATAAGCTGGATCTGATGTCCAGAGGTAGGGCATCTTTTGGCTCAATGGTGCTCAGAAATATCCTTCACTGAATCCACCCAGGGTTCTAAGTAGCTGGGGACTGTGTCCCATCAGCTGAGGACGGAATGAAAATTAACAACATCAGATAAAAAAGTTATGTACTTACTGTAATGTTCCATCTGTGTTGTCGATTTTCATTCCTCCTCGACTTCCCCTCCCACTAACCCCCAACCTTTTTAGTTTTATTCTAGAAGAGTGAGTGGATATAACAGTTTGGTTATATCCTTACAACTTTACCAGCTCCAGATGTGGCATTGCCTCTTCCTCTCTGAGACTCTTTCTCTCTTTATCTGAATTATACACATATATGTATAAGTTGTAAGAGTATGTCTTTCTTTATTGCTTGCAAACAAGATCTGAGGTAATGGGGTGGATGCATTGTGGGAAGGGAGAAGCTCGAGAGTTCTGGATTGCCACGAGCTTTTACAGCAGCGGAGTTGGATCCAACACCTCGGATCCGAACCCATCAGTCGAGGAGGATTGAAAATCGACAACACAGATGGAACGTTATGGTAAGTACATAACTTTTTTTTTAGGTTTAGCTGTTAGCTAGTTTGTTGGGGCATTTCTGTCCCCTTCCTCTTGGTTATTTGACCCATTTTTTTGTTTGTTTAAAAAAATATACGTGTGTGTGTGTGTGTGTGTGTGTGTGTGTGTGTGTGTGTGTGTGTGTGTTTGTGTGTGTGTGTGCACGTCTATATTTATGTTGTTTATTTAACAGTGTTAGCATTTTGATTTAGTGTAAGACTGTGTATATTTTGGGATAATCTTCATTTTTTTCCTTTAGGTTTTCCACACCATGTCTGAATCCTCTGGATTTAAAAAGTGTTTGGAATGTGGCATAAACTCCCACCCCAGGACCCACTGAATTGCTTGGATGCTGTACATTTAGATGTGGACTGTCAGTCCTGTACCACCTTTAGTACCAGGACCCTTTAGACAAGAAGAGACAAGCTAGTACTGAAGGGTTTCCTTCCAGCACAGACAGGGGCTACTCCTTTGACCTCTTCTGTGTCCCCCTCCAAGTAAGACCAGGTTAAATCTAAAGATAAAGGGCAAGAAAAATACAAAGAGGTGGACAAGGATAAGAGGAAGAAAGAGAAGAGTAAACATCCAGATGTTAAGTTGTCAATCTCGCCTTCATTCTTGCTGGATGGGTCGGCTCCGACTTGGCACTTGCTAAGCTCGAGAGCTAATTTTACCAGCTCGAGGCAACCCTATATCCCATGATGCAAGGCGGAGATTACTCAGATCTCGTTTGCCGCTTCGCTAACGAGGTGCCTTTTTACCAGCTCCAGGTAAGTGAACTTATATAGACTCTTGTCTACCCCCGTTTCTAATTTTTTTCACCTAGGTATTATTTTTTGTTAGTTGCCGATTCACGTTAACCCTATTCCTGTCAGTGTTCCCTCCTTTAAGTGGATTTTTCCCTTCCCCTTGTTAGGCCTTAGGCCTTCCCCTCCCTAAATTTTTCCTGTCAGGGAACTTTTTGTGTGTGACTGTCTGTGTCCCTGTTAGTGTAAAATTAATTAATTTAATTTAATTTAATTTTGGACTGAGTGTGTTTGTGTGTCAGTGTGTTTAAGTGTTTCATCGACACAGTTATGTCGAAGGACACTAAGGTCTCAGGTTTCAAGAAGTGTGACTCGTGCTGTCAGATGATGTCTCTGACAGACGGTCACACTTCTTGTATTTATTGCCTGGGACCTTCTCACCTGCAGGACTCTTGTGCTATCTGTCATGCTTTCAGCCCAAGAGTCCTGCAGGAAAGAAAAAATAAGCTCATTTTAAGGGGCTTATTAAAACCCGAGAGCTCCCCGACTAAGTCGGCGCCGGGGAAGCCCTCGAAACCTGCTAAGCCTTCGGCTCAGGCTTCCAAGCCGTCGGCTTCAGGTTCGTCCTCTCCTGGTTCGAGATCGGCTCCGGCCGGAGCCGATCCTTCCATACCAGTGTCAGTATCGGCTCCATCTGGCGCCGATACTGTTAAGTCTAGACACTCAGTGTCGGCTCCGGTCGAGCCGACGTCTCTTCGGCTCCGATGGCTCCATTGATCTCAAAAAAGAGATCTCGATCCCCTTCTGTGGAATCAATTCATTCGGCTCCGAGATCACCTTTGCTCTCGAACGGAGCCATCGAAGCCGATCTTCTCGGTCATCCAGGCTATCTGATCACGACCTTGAGAGAGTGGTGAGTAGACTATTAAAGTCTCAGGCATTGGCCCAAATTCTCCATAGCCCATCTCAACAGACGGTAGCTATATCTCATCCACTGAACATTCCTCCTTCGACTCTCTTACAGAGCTCGGAGCCGGAGCTCCTCGGAACCGGTACCGTTGTGGCTTCGGAGCCGATACAACCCCTTTCGGCTCCATCGTCCTCGGCTCCGATTTCCTCCTTGAGACCTTCATTGGAGGGATCCGGGCGTCTGCTCTCTCTCGTCGGCTCCGAGGGAGCGAGTGGCATCGGACCCTTGTCCGACCCCGTTCTCCCTCTCGGAGCTTCGGCGTTGGTGAGCTCGGCCCCGACATCTGCCTCGGAGCCTTCCCTCTCGGTGAGGCCTGGGGTTCCTATCTCTTCGGAGTGAGAGCCTTTTGGTCTCTCTGATGGGGGAGCCTTCGAGGTGATGAGGAGTGTACTAGCCCCTGGGCTTAGTCAACGGACAGTTCCATCGGCTCCTTTCACTACAGTGCCTGCTGCCGTCTCTTCTCACTCTCTTGCTCCCGGACCCAGAGATCCAACGCCTCAGGTTTCCCCATTGGGAATATCTTCCTCTTCCGAGGCTTCTCCTGATCCGTCAGGAGAACCCCCCCCCCCGGAAGAGGACATGTAAGAGGAAACATTTAGACTCCCCTGAGTCTACTACATCAGATACTGACTTGGATGAGTCGGAGGGGTCCCCAAGGTCCTCCTCTGAGGATGTCTCATTTTCAGACATCCTTGAAATCCTTAAACAGAGGGGGAACTGACCCTCCCTTAATCCCTCTGAGGACGAGTCAGTATACCTGGAGGCATTCGGATCTCGACCCTCCACCTCCTGGGTGTCTCCGCCTTTCGACCCTCTCATGGAAGTAGTGGCTCGGAAGGCGTGGATGGCTCCGGATTCGGTGGAACCTACCCCCAGGAGACCTTCAAAATTTATTACAGCCCCACAAGATAGGCAATACTTAACAAAAGGTGTCCCAGTTGATGCCATGGTGGTGGCTGCTGCCACCAAGAAGGAATTAGCTGATCCTTCAGTACCTGTTCATCCTCCTAATAAGGATTCTAGGACTATGGACAGGTACGGTAAGCGGATTTTTTCTTCAGCGACTTTTGCCATGAGATCGCTGAACTACCTATGCCACTTCACCCGCCTTCAAAGAGATGTTCTTAAAGAGTTGGGAGAAGTTTTACAGGATCCGTCAGCTGCTGGGTCTCAAGATAAGATTACCTCACAGCTAGGAATCCTTAACTCCATTGCTAATTCCTCCATGCGGCTCATTTCTTATGCAGCCGATGGAGCGAGTAGAGCCGCAGGCACAGGAGTGGCTTTAAGGCGTCAGTCCTGGATGCGGCTTTGTAATTTTGCAGACCCCTTCAAGGCGTCTTTCACAAACTCCCCTTTTGATGGCTCGACCTTGTTCGGTCCTCAAGTGAAAGACACTTTGACTAGATGCGAACAAGATGGCAAGACTCTTTCTGCCATAGGAGTCCGTTTCTCCGCCCCTTCTATACCTTACCCCAAAGGACAGAAGGGAGGAAAAATGTGGTTCCGCAAATCTCAAGGAGTCACGCCTGAAGCACAGAGTCAGTTTACCCCCAGAGGCAGAGGGGGTAACAACAACAGACGCCGCCCTAGGGGCAGAGGGGGTCCGCAGAATCAGGGTAGCAGAGAGCCTCTTTCTGACAAACCCTTCCAGCATCCCTGAGATGTTGCCCGATTGTCCGCCTTCGGAGGCAGTCGGGGGAAAATTATCGCTGTACCCAATAGCCTGGCTTTCCCTTTCTCAAGACAAATGGGTACAGTCAATTATATCCGAGGGTTACAAAATTCCCTTTATTCAAACCCCAATTCAACAAAATGGAACCCTTCCAGACGTTCCACCCGGTCTAAGGGAACTAGCAGTACTAGAAATATCAAAACTGCTAGTAAAAAGAGCCATCCAGCCAGTCCCGGCAGACCAAATAGGATCCGGAATCTACTCAAGGTTCTTTTTAGTTCCAAAAAAGACAGGGGACTGGAGACCAATATTAGATCTGAGCAAACTCAACAAGTTTGTAAAGAAATCAAGATTCCGGATGGTCACGCTCCAGTCCATTCTGCCCTTTCTGGGCAAGGACAATTGGATGTGCTCAATAGATCTTCAGGATGCGTACTACCACATAAAAATTCACAGACGCTCCAGAAGATTTCTCCGCTTCCGGCTGGGGACCAGTCACTTCCAATTCAGAGCCCTGCCCTTTGGACTCACTACAGCCCCCAGAGTGTTCACCAAATGCATGGCAGTGGTTACGGCTCACCTGAGACGTCAAGGATTCCAGGTGTTTCCATATCTAGACGACTGGCTCCTCACTGCCACCACCAGGCATCAGCTTCTCCAAGCCAGAAATTACACCATTCATACTTGCAGAGGGCTAGGAATTTCTATAAATTTAGAAAAATCTGCCTTGTCGCCTTGTCAATATATTACTTTTATAGGCACAAAATTGGACACCGTACAACTTTCTGCAAGGTTGACAGACCAAAGGATCTTGGACATTCAAAGACACGTCCAAGTGATTCTATTCAGCAACAAAATTTAGGCCAGATTTGCTCTGAAAGTACTGGGTCTTATGGCGGCCGCCATAACACTTCTTCCTCTCGCCCGCTTTTACATGCGGCTTCTACAATGGATGCTATTCACCCAATGGTCCTTTCCACAACTTCCCATGCGTCACCAAATCATAGTAACTCCAACTTGCAAAAGGCATCTGACTTGGTGGATATCGTCCCCTCAAATCCATCAAGGCAGACCATTTGTTCCTCTTGCCCCAGTTGCCACGGTTACATCGGACGCCTCCCTGATCGGGTGGGGGGAGCATTATCAGGGCAGAATGGTCCATGGCACTTGGCAACCTTTCGAGTACCATCTGCACATAAGTGTTCTGGAGATGAGAGCAGTGCTTTTAACGTTGCAAGCCCTCAACGACTCTCTTCCTCAGGGAACAATTGCAGTTCAAACGGACAATATGTCAGTAGTGTGGTACATAAACAAAGAGGGCGGAACCAAGTCCTATCCACTATGTCGAGAGGCTCTCAGACTTTGGCAATGGGCGATCTCCTCTCATCAGTTTCTGATAGCAACGCACATCCCCGGGAAATCCAACATCATAGCGGACAGATTGAGCAGAGCTATTCTCATGCCTCACGAGTGGTCTCTCAAACAGTCAGTGACGGAAGAGATTTTTCAGAAGTCGGGACTTCCTTGCTGCGACCTTTTCGCTACACCTCAAAACAGCAAATGCCCAGACTTCTTCTCTCTCTTCCCCCTTCCAGGCCATCCCCCCAGAGACGCTCTAACCCAAGATTGGCCCCGGGGACTTCTTTACGCCTTTCCTCCTTTTCCGCTGATACCTCAGCTAATTCAGAAAGCAACAGCCTTGAGAGCCAAGTTGATTCTCATTGCCCCTTATTGGCCTCGACAGATATGGTTTCCGTTCCTACATCATTACGTCTTGGTACAGCCATGGCATCTGGACCCAGTTCCAGATCTTCTGACCCACCAGTCGGGTCAACTGCACCAATCCATACCCTCTCTCAACCTCACTGCTTGGTTGCTCCACTTCCATCCTTAGCCAGGCTTCCTATGATTTCTAATCCTTTACGGGATATCATAGTAGCTTCCCTACAATCTTCTACCAGAAAGATCTACACTAGTAAATGGCGACGTTTCTCTTTCTGGGCAAAAGCTAGGAACATAGACCCCTATACTACTCCAATTCATTCGGTATTGGACTTCCTAGCTCACATTTTTAATTCAGGATCCTCTTCTTCCACAGTGAAAGTTCAAATAGCAGCCATTTCAAATTTTCACATAGGCTTTTTGGACCACAACATTATGTCACATAAACTTTGCAAGGCATTCCTTCGAGGTATCTTTTTATTGAAACCTCCAATTAGAGACCCCCCACCACAGAGGGATCTAAATTTAGTTTTAACATCCTTGATTCTTCCCCCGTTCGAACCTGCAGCTGCCTGTTCCTTGAAATTGCTTTCTTGGAAGACACTTTTTCTAGTTGCCATTACATCTGCTAGGAGAGTATCTGAGCTTCATGCTCTCTGTGTTCGTCCTCCTATCTAATATTTCACAAAGATAGGGTATCCCTAAGAACTAATCCGTCTTTCTTACCAAAGGTGGCATCTCAGACTAACCTGAATCAGTCCATTGATCTTCCAGTATTTTTCCCGAATTATTCTGATAGAGCTGAACAAAAGTTACATTATCTCGATGTTCACCGTCAGCTGAGATATTATCTAGATAAGACAAAAATTTTTAGGAAGTCTGATCAACTTTTTCCATCTTATGCAGAGAACAGGAAAGGCCTTCCAGTTTCTAAGGTAACTTTATCTAGGTGGCTGTCTTCCTTGATCACTTACATTTATCAGCTCAGGGACAAAGAATTGGTTTCTATCCCAAAAGCCCATTCTACCAGAGCTCTAGCTACATCTACAGCTTTTCAAGCTAGACTTCCAATAGACACTATTTGTGCAGCAGCCACATGGGCCTCTCCTCATACCTTTGTCTCACATTACAAATTAGATTTGGTCTCCAGAGACAGAGCAAATTTTGGTTCCACCGTTCTCAAGAGTCTGTTCCAATGAGCCACCCAGGAAAGAGGTGCTAGGGACGCGGTCCCATCCAGCAAGAATGAAGGCGAGATTGACAACTTAACATTTAGAAGTTATGTACCTACCATAACGTTCCATGTTAGTTGTCTTCTCTCGCCTTCTTTCTTGCGTCCCGCCCTCCTTCCCCCTAGCCTGGTCAGACCGAGAAGATTATTCATCCTCTATTAAGAGGTTTTACCTTTTTCTACCTGTTCAACTCCTAGTTTCGCTAGGTTATGTGGATCCTTTCTACAGGTTTATGATGTTATTTAGTATTTTATTTCTTCCTCCTAAGTTGGAAGAAAATACTACTATTTCTTTAGCTACCAAACGAGATCTGAGTAATCTCCGCCTTGCATCATGGGATATAGGGTTGCCTCGAGCTGGTAAAATTAGCTCTCGAGCTTAGCAAGTGCCGAGTCGGAGCCGATCCCAGCAAGAAAGAAGGCGAGAGAAGACAATTAACATGGAACGTTATGGTAGGTACATAACTTCTAATTATATCTGCCAAAAACCACTTCCTGTAATCAACAGCTTCACTCAAACCCAACCAGAAAACTGCTCAAAGATCAGATCCAACAACTCCTTGGGTCTGATTTCATTTGCCAAGAGCCTGATACTCACCAGGACCAGTGAGTCCAATATTGCACTCCCCTGTACTTCAGTAAAGGAGACACTCTTGACCACCATCAGTGGTGTCATCCACTCATTCATCTTGAAGTCTCAAGGAACTGGATGTCAGTAGGATGATGAAGGTTTTGAAGATGCAAATCCAGTTTTGCATTATACCAGTATTGTTCCTTGAGAAGGTACTGAGTTCTGGCCACCAGACCCCTCCACTTCTTGAGTCCATACCGATCTGCCCTTTGGGTCCATTTTATTTGATCTGACTGGAACCGAAGCACCTGTGTTGGCACCAGAGCTGCTGACAACTTTGATTCTGACTGCTTCCCTGTCTCTGTCAACACCTATGCCATCAGATCAAGAAGATACTTGGAGTAAAAGCTTCACTGCCAAGTTCTGGGGGGAGGGGGGAGTGAGTCGAGCTGGGTGTCATTGGTGCTGAAGGTTCCTTTCCTTCCTTGGATCTGAAGTTATCCTCGGTTCTGGTGGCAGCTTCAGCCTTTGAGGCTTTTGACAGGGTTTTGGCAAGCTCCAAAGAGAAGGTATCTCACCAACTGGGGTCTGCTTCCTCTCAGCATCATCTTGTCTAGCTGGAACAGCCAGTCCCAAGGGCTTCTGAGATCTGCTTTGTCAGTTCCTCTTCTGATTTGGAACCTTCTGTTGCTCCCCCACAAGCTATTCACAGATAGCGGGGATGCAAACAGAAGTACTTAGACTCTTCCCCAGAGTCATTCACCGAAGACACTGACTTAGAGGAAGGGGAGGGTTCCCCTCACTCCATCTCTGAAGACATCACTTTTGGCAATATTCTGGAATTGATTAAACAAAGAGAGGTTGATCATCCCAAGACCCTTCACCCGATGAGTCACTGTTCTTGGAAGCCTTTGATTTCAGACCAACATCATCCTGTGTGGTACCACCCATTGACCCCCCCTTTATTGACCTTATGGCTCAACAGGAATGGAGGGACCCTGATGTGGTGGAACCCATCCCCAAAAAAGCAGATTGCATCTTGGCTGCACCTAAGGACATGAAACATTGACGTAAGGATCCACCAGTAGATGCTGTGGTGGTAGCAGCAGCCACTAGAAAAGAACTGTCAGTAGAGAGTTCACCTCTTCATTCCCCTTACAGAGAGTTTAGGGTGATGGACAGATTTGGGAATCAGGCCTATGCGTCAGAGAATTTTACACTTAGATCACCGAATTATTTGGCTCACTTAAACAGATTCTAGAGAGACTTGTCCAGAGAGATCACCCAGTCTGTCTCATAGTATTGCCTGTGGATGTTCAGAAAACAGTGAACTCACAGCTGTCCACCCTACAATCCTCCTTGAATGTGGCCATTTGGTTGCTCTCCAGTGCAGCTGATGGCACGGTCAGAGCAGCAGGCACCGCAGTTACCATGTGTCACCATGCCTGGATGTGTCTTTTTGACTTTGCAGAAGGCTTTAAGTTGTTCTTTGTGAATGCACCCATGATAGTTCAACTTTATTTGGACCTAATGTCAAAGACACACTCACCAGGAGTCAGCAGAATGCCAAGACTCTGCTGCAGTGGGAGTCCGCTTTTCAACCCCGCAAAGATCTTCTTCTAGGAACTAGAGATCAGGAAAGAAGATGTGGTTCCATAAATCACAGAGTTCTTATCACAGCTCCCAAAGTTTTAGATCTTCCTGTGGCAGAGGTTGACATACCTCTAATGGACAATGCCCTAAGGCAGAGATGGACCACATAACCAGGGCTTTTACAGTCCTTTCACTGAGAAAGCTTATTAGCACTCCTGAATGGTTGCCTGACTGCTGCACTCTGGAGGCATTCGGGGGGCACCTGACTTTGCATTCTCAAGTCTGGCACAGAATAACTTCCAATTCCTGGGTGATTAGGTGTGTACTAAGCTAATGGCCCTGGAGCCTTTACAAGCCTAGACCAAAAAGATTGCCCATGTACAGTGCCTCCCGATGTTAGTTCACAGTGCCCGTATCCAGTAGTGCAACTGGAATGATCCCTGGAGTGAACTTTCTGTTACCCATCCACTCATCAATATTTCTCTTGAAGAGGGCCAATGAGGTACTCTGCTTGACATGAATGGGAAGCTTATTCCAGAGTATGGGAAGTCTTTGGGTGATGAACCTCTCCCTCCAGCACGTTCTGTTAATTTTGGTAATGAGGTTGTGATCTCTGGAGCGTGTGGCGCAGGGAGATTGGGATTTCTTTAGGTGTAGTATTTCAAGTAGGGCTGGGTCAGACATGGCTTTGTAAGTCAAGCAGAGATCATCTCTAAGTAGACGAAAAAAGACTGAGAACAGCTGAAGTTTCTTGAGTCTGTCCATGTAGGACATGTGTTTAAGGCCTAGGATTCTTTTTTGTGAGGTATTTTTGTGGCCTGTCCAGCTGTTGTAGGTGTCTGGTCAGGTACATGCCAAACGGGTCGTTATATTCGATGACTGGTCTAATGAGGGATGAGTAGAGAGGGATGATGACCTCTTTCTTCCTGGATGCAAAACATTTGATTATAAGATGTGCCACGTAGAAGGACTTTCTGACCACAGTGACAGTGTGGTGGTCGAAGGTGAGGTGGCTGTCGACCCGGGTGCCCAGATCTCTTATGACCCCTTCAGTGTTCAGTGGGCTCCCATCAATGTGGTAATTCATGGGAACTGATTTTTTTCCAAAGGGGATGATAACATATTTCTTGCCCTTAAGCTTCTAATATCAACACTGGAACAACAGTGATGAGGGTAATATATATTCTACATCAGGACAGCACCATCATTCACATTTAAAAGCAAAATACAGTGTTATGCTATTAATTTACTTGCACAAGATGCTAAAACCAGGAATTTTTGTGATAAAGATAATATGCAGAGAATATTCAATTCCCTTTTCCCTTCCATCTCAGAAAAAGAAGAAAGTTTCTGATGTACCACCCAGGGACTTTGCAGCCATAGACATTTCAAAGCTGCTAGAAAAACAGTGATACAAACAGTCTCCCACAAACATTAACCATCTGGAGTTTATCTGAGGTTCATTTTAGTACCAAAGAAAATGAGGGACCTCAGTCCCATTTTGGATCTCAGTTACCTAAACCAATTTGTGAAACAGACAAAATTCTGGATGGTTACAGTTTAGTCCATTTTACCCATCTTGAGGAAGGAATATTGGAAGTGTTCCATAGATCTCCAGGACACCTACTATCATGTCGAAATAGCAAAGCATTCCAGGAGATTTCTCTGCTTATGGCTGGGAGCCAATCACTTCCAACTCTGGGCACTGCCATTTGGTCTCACTACAGCCCCCAGGGTTTTTACCAAGATCATGGCAGTGGTAGCAATGTACCTGCATCTACTGGAGATCCAAGTCTTTCTGTACCTCAACAATTGGTTCCTAACTGCTACCTCCGAGCATCTACTGCTGCTTCACCTGGAACAGGTGCTCCAGTTGTTACTGGACTTAGCAGTAACTGTAAATCTACCAAAATGTCAACTGACTCCAACAGAGTATAGAGATTATAGGATGACACCTAGGTACCGGCCTCCAGATAGTCAGTCTTCCACAGCTTAGAGTTCTGTCACTTCACCTCACAGCCTTTCAAGTACTACATCACCCATGAACACTAACAAGGTTAGTTCTGCATCGTTTAGGCCTCATGGCATCTACAATTCTAATGGTCTCTCTAGCCAGATACTACATGAGAGTGCTGCAATGGATTTTAGCAGTACAATGGTCTCAGTCTATTCACCCTTTGCATTCAAAGATTTGAATTAATCAGGTCTGTAAGCAGCATATTGCTTGTTGGGTAATGTATTTGAATGTAACACAGGGTTGCGCTTTCCAGTTAGAATCATTGATAGCAATAGTAACCATGGACACCTCCCTTCTAGGGTGGGGGGCACTTCGAATGGGAAATTGTCTGAGCTACATTGCTGTCACTAGAGGTCAATTTTCACATTAATGTCTTGGAGTTGAGGACGGTACTTCCAGCTTTCCAGGCATTTCAGAACCTCCTCCCCAAGGGTGTGATTTCCATACAGACAAACAACATGGCAGCGGTATGGTGCATCAAAAAGCAAGGGGGAACACATTCTTATCCTCTGTGTCAAGAGGCCATGAGAGTTTGGCAATGAGTGATGTCTTCACAGTGGCTTCTGACAGCAGTGCACATCCTGGGGTTGTCCAGTGTACTTGCTGACAAATTGAGCAGAATGAATCTGATGCCTCACGAGTGGACCCTCATTCCTACAGTCACACATTTAATGTTCACTTGTTAGGGTCAACATTACTGCAGCCTTTTTGCATCCTATCTAAACAACAAATACAGCAGGTATTTTGTTCTGATCCCTCTACAGGAACAGTCACAGAGGGACTGTCTGGTCCACACTTGGCCCTGGTCCAGAGGGTGCAGTTGGGATGGATAAGTCAGTAGTTTTGGATAATGATCCAACTTCTGAGGGGAATGTACAAGTAGAGGCCATAGGTAGGAGAACCATGTCTATCAGGGCCAGAAGAAGGCAATAAGGATCACATTGGCCTTGCACTGTCTTGCTTTCAGTATGAATTTATTCATCAGGGGGCAAAGGAGGGAAGGCATCTAGAACTCTAAACACAAGTACAGCCATGCCACTGCAACTGGAAAGAGTCTGTCCTGGGTACAAACAATTTCACAACATTACAGCCAAGGATGGAGGTCAGAGGAGATCTTTACTTTCATTAGACCTCTGCCAGGGATGTGAAAAGGAAAGGAAACAGGTAAGTTTTGCTGTAAAGACACTGGTAGTGGGGATTTGGTATGAGAACTGAAGGGGAGTTTAATCTAGATATATCCTACTGGAAACAACAAGATGAGTGGAGGAAGAAAAGATCTGCCATATTTGCAAACACAAACATGGTGGGAAGAATGGTTTGTCATTAGATATTACCATGATGTTTAATAAAAAATGATATGGAAAAGATGCAGGGGTTCATTTAAAATGCATACGCAGTGTGGGGGAGCTGTTTAAACTGCTTGACAAGGCCCTAGTGTGTGTGTGTGTGTGTGTGTGTGGTGTGTGTATGTGTGTGTGTGTGTGTGTGTGTGTGTGTATGTGTGTGTGTGTGTGTGTGTGTGCGTGTGTGTGTGTTTCTATATTGGTGGAGTAAGACAAAATGTGTAGCAGATGCCTGCACTATGCCATCAAGGTGAAATGCTAATTTCATTTTCAGTAAGTACTTCACAACCTGGTCCTTTATGGAGCCAGTTGGTATAATACTGTGTCTGCTGGTCAGAAATGGGATTTTTCATGACATCAGCTGCCAAGTCTTACATTTTGATCATGCATGGAAGATGATGAGTTGAAACAGGAGCTGCATTTTAGGAGGTCATTGCAGAGTTAGGCACTATATGTGTACATCACTACAGTGGGATTTATCTTTGGCAGTGGCCCCACCTAAGGCAGTTATTTTTGTTAGTTAAACAGAGTACATTATTTTCTGTTTTTTTTCTATTAAGGTAATGTTTTCCTGTTTCTGAAAAACAGTATATGTTAGAAATGTTTAGTTTAACCACAAACTGTTTAGCTGTCTGGTACTTTTGTGAAATAGATAAATAAATGGTAACTGCAGTGTCATTAGCTGGTTAATAGGTATGATGGGAGGGTTTGCATCCGTTCAGCATACTGTCTTAGAGCTTTCTGACCAGAGGTATCTTTTTGTTCTGTTCCTAATCGGGATAGTAAAGCTGTTTTCTAAGACTCCAATCCTGCATAAACTACAAGCACTGCTAGTGATTCCTTTCCGGGCGAGGAAAGTAAACCATACCTCTCAACTGTCCAGATTTTTGCTTCATATTTATGGTCAGTTAATCATAAAAGTTGTGGTTTTTTGGAAAGTCATTGAGAATTGAAGTCACTAAATAATGAGAGACATTTGAATTTCAGACTTCATATCCTTCAGAAAAATGCATGTCAATACAAAACTTGTTAATCTAAGTTTATAAGAGCAATATTTGAAATCTTTCCCTAGTTTCGGCCTTTGTGCCCCCATTATTTTTGTCTTTGTCCAGATTTCTTCAGCTAAGAGTTTGAAAGGTATGAAGTAAACCTATAATGTGATGTTGTCCTATCTCGCCTTCATTCTTAGCAGGTTGGGTTCGGAGTCGATCCTCGGTTCTGACTCGGCCTTATACAAAAGCTCAAGGTCTTCCACTAGCTCGTGGTTAAAACCCTATCCCATCATGTACTAAGAGAGCTCTCGTTTGCCGCTAAACAAGATCGGGTGCTCTTCCTACTGGCTCTGGCTAGGTAGACTTTTCCTTTACATATTTTCAAAAATTGTTAGCTTTATCACACTGTTTATTCTAGTTAATATTTACAAAGTAAATTGTTGTGCGCTTTCACCTTTTCTTCTGTTATTGCTGTTGGCCATCGTTTTTCCCGTAGAGCCTTTCCTCCCCTATCCCAGCTTTAAATTTAATTCCAAAGCAGCCCGTTTTAGTTAGGGACTTTCCTTCCCTTTTTTCTGTTTTCCTTTAACTACATAGGCTGGTTCATTTAAATTAGAGAGCTGCCTTAGCCCTTTTGACTTGGAGGGTTTTCCCCTTTGTTTTCCTCCTTAAATTCCGCAAGGCTAGCTTGTTTAAGTTAGAGGGCTGCCTTTGCCCATTTAAATTAGAGGGCCTTTCCCTTGGTGTTTTTAGTGTGATTGGTGTTTGCTTATTGTAAAAAAAAAAAAAAAGTAGTAGTAGAATATATATAGTCATATTTTTCTATAGTTTGTTAGCTCTTTTCTTGTTGTTGCTGATTAGTAATGTCTTCAAAGGATTCTAAGGAAGCTAAACCCTCTGGGTTTAAAAATTTGTCAAGTGTAGTAAAAAAATGTCTATTACTGACAGACATACCATTTGTGTTTACTCTCTTGGAGCAGTTCACCTTCAAGAGTCCTGTGCCATCTGTCACTCTTTTAGTCACAGGATATTATTGGAAAGAAAGAACAAACTCATTCTGAGGCTTGTTGAAGACACCCTTTTTCTGAAGCAATTGGAGAAGGTCAGGGTCCTTCCAAGTCAGGTCAATCCCCTTCCTCAAAGTCAGACAAATCGGGGAAAAGGTCCTCATCTTCAAATGCTCAATTGGAGCCATCTAAAAAAAATTACTAAAAGTTTCATCTTCGGACCAGAAGGCTGTCAGGCCTGAGAAGCCTTCTACCTCTGCTCCTTCAGTTTGGTGCTGTTGGAATTTCATTTGCGGAGCTGGTCCCCTGAATTGGAATCGGTATCTCCCACTCTAAGGTCCCCATTGTTGCAGTCCTCCAAATCTCCTGCTCCCTCCACTCGATCTTCCAGGAGCCTGTCCAATGATCATGTGGATTGTGTGGTGCAGAGGCTGTTAAGGACACTGGCGCTTGCCAAACTGTTGTTGGATCTAACCAAGAGGGCTTTGGAACTGACCAAACCTACCCTTTCACCGTTGATTCCTCCTCCGATCTTGGACCTTAGAGCCAGAATATCCAGAACTGATTGTAGTGGAACCATCAGAACCGAGACCTATCACATGATCTTCGGGTCCGACTATTGCTCCGATGTCCTTGGTTCCATCAGAATGCAAGGAGTCTAGGAGCCAACATTCTCCATTCGGGTTCGGGGGGGGGAGTCAGATCGGACAGTTGTCGGATCTGAACTAGCCTCTTGGGGTATCAGCTCGGGTGAGCTTGGCTCCTCCCTAAGGAGACATTCCTGGATACTCTTGTGTGACTTTGCAGAGCCCTTTACATCTTCCTTTGTGAACGCCCCTTTCGATGGCTCGTCCTTATTCAGGCCAAAAGTCAGATACACTAACCAGGTGTGAACAAGAAGGAAAGACTCTTTCTGCTATAGGAGTACATTTTTCCCTACCTACCAGACCTTATCCAAAGGGTCAGAAAGGAGGAAAAATGTGGTTTCAAAAAGCCTAGAGAGCTATCCAGGATGCACGTGGTGATTCATCCCACAGGGGCAGAGGGGGAAGTGCTAATGGAAGATACTGACCATGCGGCAGAGGGGGTCTGCAAAACCAGGGTGACAGGGAATCTTTCCTTGGTGAGCCTTTTCAGTGCTCCTGAAAGGAGGCCCACCTGTCCATCTCTGGAGGCAGTCGGGGGCCACTTATCTTTGTACCCACAAGCCTGGCTAACAGTAACAAAAGACAAGTGGGTACAAAGCATCGTATCCAGAGGTTACTCCATAACCTTTTTTTCCCTCTGTCCCAAACATAAAAAATATCCCGGATGTTCCAGCCAGTCAAAGGGAACAGGCAATTCTAGAAATACAAAAGTTGCCAGACAAATGAGTCATCCAAACAGTCCCCGCAGACCAAATTGGATCCAGAACTTACTCAAAGTTCTTTTTAGTTCCAAAGAAAACAGGGGACTGGAGACCCATCCTGCAAATAAGCATATTAAACAAATTAGTAAGAAAGTCAAAGTTCCAGATGGTAACACCGCAGTCAATACTCCCTTTTCTGAGACAAGAAGACTGGATGTGCTGTATAGACCTCCAGGATAGTTACTACCACATAAGAATGGACAGGCAATCCAGGAGACACATGCGCTTTCGGCAGGGAGCCAGTCACTACCCATTTCGAACTCTGCCCTTTGGCCTCACTACAGCCCCCAGAGTGTTGACTAAGTGTATGGCAGTAGTAGCGGCTCACTTGAGACACCTAGGATTCCGAGTGTTTCCGTACCTAGATGACTGGCTCCTAATCGCCACCACTGAGCATCTATAAACAAAAGTGAGATACACACCCTTGCATCTCTGCCCTCACCTAGGAATCACAATAAACTAAGAAAAATCTGTGTATCATTTTTATAGGAGCAGATCTAGATACAATAAAAATGATGGCAAAACTTCCTTCCGAAAGGGTTCAAGTCCTACGACATCAGGTCCTAAACGTACTTTCTAAGAAAAAACTACAAGCAAGAACAGTCCTGAAAGTCTTGGGAACCATGACAGCAGCAATAACCCTGATTCCATTAGCATGTCTGCACATGAGAATTCTACAGTGGCTACTGTTCACTTAGTAGTCCATGCAGGAACTACCCATGTCCCAGTAAATTTTGATAACGGAATCTTGCAAGAAAGACCTTCGTTGGTGGCTTTACTCCACTCATGTGACATTAGGTCGGCCCTTTGTTCTTCCCCAGCCATTAGCCACAGTGACCACAGATGTTTCCCAGATAGGGTGAAGGAGGCATTATCTGGGAAGGGCAGTCCAAGGCACTTGGCAGGATCACGAGGCCCATCTGCACATCAGTGTCCTAGAGATGAGAGCGGTGCTTTTAGCGCTGCAAGCATTCCAGGACTCTTTTCCACTAGGAACTATTGCAATACAGACAGACAACATGTCAGTTGTGTAGTACATAAACAAACAAGGAGGAACCAGATTTTGCCCCCTTTGTCGGGAGGCCCTGAGAGTATGGCAGTGGGTGACCTCCTCCCAATGCTTTCAGGTAGCAACGCACATCCTGGGAAAATCCAGTGTGATAGCAGACAAACTCAGCAGAGGTATTTTAATGCCTCATAAGTGGTCCCCTAAAACAGGAAGTGGCGGAAAAGATTTTCCACAAATGGGGCCAGCCTTGCTGCGACCTTTTTGCCACATTCATAAACACCAAATGCAGCAACTACTTTGCCCTGATCCCCCCTCCAGGGGAGTCACCAAGGGATGCACTCATCCACGATTGGCCCTCGAGTCTCCTCTATGCCTTTCCTCCCTTTCCATTGATACCAAAAGTTCTTCAGAAAGTCAGTTGCCTGGGAAGGAACTTGATACTCGTTGCCCTATACTGGCCTCGTTAAATCTGGTTCCCCTTCCTGTAGCCTCATCTCCAGGAGGAGCCGTGGATTCTGGACCCAGTTGCAGACCTTCTGACTCATGCATCGGGGACACACCACCCCTCCCTGCAAACCCTCAGATTGACAGCTTAGCTGTTCTGATTCCAACCATAGCCAGGCTCCCTAACCTTTCTATATCAGTAAAACATATCCTGATATCGTCTCATAAGGCTTCAATGAGAAAGTTATATAGAAGCAAATGGAAAAAATTTTCTTCATGGGCCTTGAACAATCACATTGATCATTTCTCCGCCCCAATAGCTTCCATTCTTGAATTCCTAGCAAAGCTGTTTAATGAAGGGGCAGCTGCAGCTACTATTCGAGTTCAGTTAGCAGCCATATCTAATTTCCATTTAGGTGAATCAGGGCCCAATGTGATGTCCCACAGACTTTGCAAAGCCTTTCTTAAAGGCAGTCTTTTATTAAGACCACCTATTAAAGCTCCTCCAGCACCATGGGACTTGAATTTTGTCTTATCCTGTTTGATTCTTCCCCCTTTCAAGCCTGCATCATCCTGTGATCTCAAGTATTTGACTTGGAAAACGATTCTTTTGATAACTATTACTTCTGCTAGAAGGGTTTCAGAGCTGCAAGCGTACTTCTGCTAGAAGGGTTTCAGGGCTGCAAGCGTTGACAGTAAAGCCCCCCTACATGCTTTTCCACAAAGACAGAGTATCCCTACGGACAAACCCATCCTTTCTATCCAAAGTTTGCTTAGAATCTAACTTAAACCAATCCATTGAACTACCAGTTTTTTCCTCACCTATGACAACAAGGCATAATATATACTACACCAACTGGATGTACATAGACAATTACATTTCTACTTACATAGGACAAAGGACTTCAGAAAATGTGACCAATTATTTGTATCTTTTTCAGACTCAAAGAAAGGTGTCCTGTGTCTAAAGTCACACTTTAGAAATGGCTATCAGATTGTATTACATTTGCTTACAAATCTCAAAATAAAGATCTTTCCCGTAAAGTAAAAGGTTATTCTACAAGAGCTATTGCAACCTGTTCTGCCTTTTGGGTGAGACTAGATATTGATACCATTTGTGCTGCAACAACATGGGCAAGGCCTCATACCTTTTTCACTCATTACAAAGTTGATTTGACCTCCAGGAACAGGGCCTCTTTTGGGTCCTCTGTTCTGAAGAATATTGTCCCTTGAGCCACCCAAGAAAGATGGTGCTAGGGACGCTGTCCCAACCTGATAAGAATGAAGGCAAGATAGGACAACATCACCTAAAGAAGTTATGTACTCACCATAACGTTCCATGTGTGTTGTTCATCTCGCCTTCATTCTTACACCCCACCCTCCTTCCCCCAGCTCTTTGTTCCTGGAAGACCAAGCCGATGCAATTGGCTATTAATGTTCTCTGACCTTCTTGATTGCTCTATAAGGCATTCAGTGACCTTTATTTAGCTATATCTGCAAACAAGATCTGGGGAGCTCTTCTGGTGCATGATGGGATAGGTTTTTAGCCATGAGCTAGTGGAAGACCTCGAGCTTTTGTATAAGGCCGAATCAGAACCGAGGATCTGTTCCGAACCCAACCTGCTAAGAATGAAGGCGAGATGGACAACACACATGGAGCATTATGGTGAGTACATGACTTCTTTTTTTTGCTTGTGAGTTGCTTAAAATGTTAGAACTGCTTTCTGTTTTACCTGCTCCATTTTGTTTTGTGTTTTAAGAAATCTGCTTGCCCTGGTGTTTTTGTTCTGTGTGAGAAATAGACACTTACATTATCTAGGCTGCACATATTGCTTTGTTAAATTGTTTCTTGAGTGATATTTAAATACACAGTGAATTTCTGGGTCTTTGTCTTTTCTGAGAAGACTCCAAGCCTGCATAAACTACAAGCACTGCTGATGATTCCTTGCTGGGGGGAAGAAAGTAAACCTGTATATCTGATGTTATCCTTTTCATTCTTCCACACTAATGGGTTCAGATCTGATCCTGGGATCCAACTCGGCCGCATATACTAGATTTCAGATCTAGCTCTCGAGCTCCTCCCTCTGCCCTTAATGCTCTACTCCATCCCCATTGTCCCAAGTCTCATTTGCTGCCATCGTGGTTAGACAGGTTCTGCTCTCAAGCATAATAAACAGTTTTTTTCTTGTAATAGTTACCAGTTAATTCATATAGTTCTTCTTAAAACTTGTTAGTTTTTCTTTCTATATCCTTCCTCTTAGTGGTCGTTGGCATTAGTCTTTTTTTCTATATCCTTTTCTTGACGCTCTACTCATTTTTGAGTAGTCTTCATACCATTGTTGGTACTTTTTCCTTACCTTTTAGGTATTCTCCTTGAATAACATAGCTGATATTTGTCTCCTTTTCTCAGGCTGTTTTTGGATCAAATATCTTGCTTTTGTTTGGTGTTTCCAAAAAAAAGTTGTTGGCATTATTGTTATTGCCTTAACTCTGTAGTTTTCTCCTTTTAACCATGTTGGAGAAACCAACAGGATTTAAAAAGTGCACTTCTTGTGGGCGTAAGATCTCAACACCGCCTGTTCCAGTTGCGATACCTTTAATCCAAGAGTATTATTGGACAGGCACAATAAGCTCATTCTTAAAGGATTACTTCCTGCTTCTTCTGCGGCTTACCCCCCCCCCCTTGTAAATCATCGAAAAACATTTCTTCGGATGTCAGGAAGAGATCTCCCCTGAAGTCCCCAAGGGCTTCCTCGGAGCCACTTGAGAAAATCAGGAAAATTTCAGATCCGTCCTCCTTGGATCCAAAACCTCTTGGGCCTTCCTCAGATCCAAAGCTTTCCTTGGATCCAAAGGGATCGGCTCCTGTTGTTATATCCCCCGTACCGTCTATCTCTTCTTCGGATCCTAAGTCCTTGGATTTGAGAGCCAGTTCAGTCCATAGAAGCTGTACACTAAAGTATGCAGTGAAACTTGTTTCCCCTTCTCTGCCCACTAAATTAGTCCAGACTCTGAAGAAACACTCTCATCCCCCTTCCATGGCATCTTCTAGGTCTTCCGGAAGTCTGTCAGGGAGGGATGTGGATAGACTGATATTTAAATTCCTCAGAGCTCAGATCTAGATGGGGGTTCTTCCAGCTTCGTCCCCTACTGGATCCATGAGTGCACTTACTAAGTCCATTATTTCTCCCTCTTTGATCTGACCTGTGGTTTCAGAGTCTCAGGTTCCAAGATATTGGAGAGTTTCGGCATAGGATCCAAGGATAGTCCCTTCCTCAACTCCGACATTGTCTTTGACTGGTTGTACTCCGATACCCTCGGATCAGAGCGGGTCTCAGAGACGAGATGTCAGCCCCAAATCTACGGGGTTGGGTTTGGCTCTGTTTTTGTTGGATCTGTCCCTTCCTCTCAGAACTTTGGCCCTGGACAACTCATATCTGATTCTTCCCTTGAGAATCATATCCAGGGGTGGCCCTGACCTACTTTCTTCAGATGCTTCAGCTCTGAGAAGGGAGGAAAGGGTTTCCCATGATCCTTTGGCATTCAAGATGGTAGAAAGGGCTTTCTCTCTTCATAGACAACCGTCACCTCATGTCTTGGATCCTATCCCCTACCCTTATTGTCTACCATCTCTGAGCCTATCAGACCTGCTCCACAGGGACAGCCAGTTCCAAGTAGTCTCCAGACGGTTACACTAGTGGAACTTCCCATCTCTTCCAATACCTCCCCTGAACACCCCACAGAGGAGGTTCTTCGGAAGAGAACTTGTGAGAGGATACACATAGACTTCCCCATGGAATTTGTCATGGAAGACACTGCTTTTGATGAGGGAAAAGGATCCCCCAGATTGCCACCTGATGACATCTCTATCCTAGAAATCCTTAAGTAGAAAGATGTGTGGTCACCCTAAACGCCTTCTTCTGAGGAATCAGTGTTCTTGGAGGCTTTTGGTGCTGGTCCAGCTACATCTTTGGTGACCCCCCCCCCCCCCCCCGGTGGATGGCCTTATTGACCTGGTTTCCAGCTGGGCATGAAAGGAGCTGGACACTGTTAAACCCATACCCAAGTGCCTGGACAAATTTTTAGCTCCTCCTTTGGACTGCCCTCATGGGAGCAAAGGAATCCTCGTTGATGCTATGGTGGTGGCAGCAGCCACTAAAAAAGAGCTTGCAGAACAAAGCTGTTCTGTCCATCCACTAAACAAGGAGTCCAGAGCATTGGACAGATGTGGAAAACAACTGTTCGCCTCGGCCACCTTTACTCTGAGGTCACTTAAGTATTTGGCACATTTTACTAGGCTGCAGAGAGATTTGACTAAGAAACTATCAAACTCTCTCTCTGAGTCCAAGTCTGCTGAGGACTTCAAATGTACTTCCTGTCAGCTGGCCACTCTTTTGTCTATTTCAAATGCGTCAATGAGACTAATCTCTCATACAGCTGAAGGTACCCCATGAGCTGCCGGTTCAGGTATTGCCATAAGGAGACATACCTGGATGTGGCTGTTTGACTTTGCAGAGCCCTTTAAGATGTCTTTTATTAATGCTCCTTTTTTTAGCACTTCCTTGATTAGGTCATCTGTGAAAAATATGCTTATCTACAGTGAAAAAGATGGAAAAACCCTGGCCGCAGTAGGAATCAAGTTCCTGAAGCACTGGAGGCAGTTGGGGGTCATTTCTCTTTTGCACCTAGATGCCTGGACAATTATCACAAAAGATTTATGGATGCTAAGAATAATATCCAGAGGTTATTACATACCCTTTACCCTGCTTGCTCCATGTTGAAGGAGGACACTTCCCAATGTTCCACCCAGTCAGAAGAAGGAAGCAGCACAAGAAATACAAAAACTGCTAGAAAAAAAGAGTCATCCATAAAGTCCCACTCGACCAGACAGGATTCAGAACTTACTTGTGCTTCTTTTTAGTGCCAAAGAAAACAGGGGACCTCAGACCAATTTTGGATCTAAGTGATTTGAACCAGTTTGTGAAGAAGGCAAAGTTCTGAATGGTCACGGTTCAGTCCCTCCTGTCCCTTCTGCACAAGGATGACTGGATGTGCTACATAGATATTCAGGACATGTGCTATCACATAAAAATAGACAGACAATCCCGAAAGTATCTTCACTTTCTGTTGGGAGCCAATCATTACCAGTTCAGAGCTCTGCCCTTTGGACTCACCACAGCACCCAAGGTGTTTACCAAATGCATGGCAGTAGTGGTCTCTCCTTGAGGCTCAAGGGATTCCAGGTGTTTCCATAGCTAGATGATTGGCTCCTCGCCACCCCCTCCAGGCATCAACCTACAAGCCAGGGACTATTTGCTCCAGATTTGCAACACCTTGGGCATTTCAGTCAGTCTTGCCATATCTCAGCTTGCTCCAGTTCAAAGCCTGGAATTCATCGGAACACTTTTAAATAGTATGACTCAGGTGGCATCGTTACTTCTTCACCACATTACTTCTTTAAGACATCAAGTACAGGATATTCTCTCTCATCTTTCTCCTCCAGCAAGGTTACTGCTACAAGCACTGGGGTTGATGTCAGCTGCCGTAGTATTGCTTCCCTTTGCTGGCTTCTTTATGAGAATTCTCCAATGGACCTTAGCTATACAGTGGTCCATTTTGCATCAGCCCTTGTCCTTTCAGCTAAAACTTACCCAGATTTGCAAGTGCCACATTCGTTGGTGGATTCAGTTCAACAATCTCTTTCTGGGCAGACCCTTTGTTCTTCTGAGTCTAGATGTCACAGAGACCGCAGATGCCTCCCATCTGGGGTGGGGGCTGGGGGGAATTTCTTGGGAAGGATGGTACAAGGCATGTGGTCCCCCCAAGAAACTAAATTGCATATCAGTATTCTAGAGATGAGAGCAGTCCTTTTCACGTTGCAGGCCTTTCAAGAATCTCTCCCTCTGGGGACTATTGCAGTTCAGGTAGACAATGTGCTGGTAGTCTGGTACATCAACAAGCAAGGAAGAACCCATCTTATCCCCTGTTCAGAGAGGACATGAGAGTGTGGGAATAGGCAATCTCTTCAGATCGCTTTTTAATTGTGATGCACATTCCAGGGAACACCAACATGCTGGCAGACAAATTGAGCAGATCTATTATCATGCCTCATGAGAGGTCTGTCAACCAGTCAGTAGCGAATATGATTTTCAGGGATTGGGCCCATCCTTGCTGCAACCTGTTTGCCTCCCCGTTCAACAACAAGTACAGAAAGTACTTTGCTATGATTCCCCCGTTAGGAGGAGTCACCAAGAGATGCTCAGTTTCACGCTTGGTCCTCCAGTGTTCTTTATGCCTACCCTCCTCTTCCCCTAATTCCAAAATTTTTACAGAAAGCAAGCAGGCTGAAGAGCTTAGTAATCCTCATTGCCCATTTCTGGCCCCGGAAAGTTTGGTTCCCATTTCTGTGGTCTCATCTTCATTATCCTACATGGATACTGGAGCCTCATGAGGATCTCTTATCTTATCCGTCAGGGATTCAACATCTCAACCTTCTATCCCTCAAGTTAACAACAAGGTTTCTCCTCTTCCAGTAATACTCAGACAGTCCAGACTCTCTTCCCCAGTGCATGATATTATTTTGGCATCACAAAAAACTTCCACCAAGAAAGTATATAGGAGCAAATGGAGACCAAAACATGAATCCTTTTTTGTCTCCAGCTTCTGCAGTTCTTCTTTTTCTCACAACCATTTTTAATCAAGGAGCCATTTTTTTCTACAATTAAACTTTAATTGACAGCAATCTCTAATTTACATTCAGGAAATAAATCTTTTTCCCTGACTCCTCTAGATTACTAACGTTTTTATGAGGGGCATTTGTTTACTCAGACCTCCGATAAAGAATCCTCACCACCTTGGTGGTTCTTCAGGGTTTAACTCAGAAACCCTTTGAACCATCAGACACATGTAGTCTAAAATTTATGTCATGGAAAATGTTTTTTCTGGTAGCAATAACTTCAGCAAAAATTATTTCTGAACTGCAGGCTCTTTCAGCGAAACCCCCTTACATCATATTTCATTAAGATAGGGTCTCTCTATGGACTAACCCTTCTTTTGTGCCTAAAGTGGCTTCTGAAAATAACATCAACCAGTCCCTTAATTTACCAGTCTTTTTTTCTGAATTTTTCCAATAAGGGAGAGTACATCCTACAGCTCCTTGATTTACATAGACAGCTGAGTTTTTATCTTAACAGGACAAAACAATTTAGAAAGTCAGATTATCCTTTCATATATTTTTCTTCATATCGCCTGGGTTAAGCATTTTCTAAGCATACTCTGGCCAAATGGATTACAGACTACATTTCATTAATTTATTCTCAAAAAGGCTTAGAATTACCAAGACCTTCCCCCTTGCTGAGCTTATTCAACTCAGTCTTTGGCTGCTTCATCAGACTTTTGGTCAGGGACCTCTGTTGACAACATTTGTGCAGCAGCCACATGGTCCAAATCTCATACCTTTATTTCACACTATAAATTGGACATCATATCCAGAAATAGGGCCTCTTTTGGTTTGGTAATGCTCCAGAATATCCTTCCATGAGGGCCACCAAAGTTTTTACATAGCTGGGGAGCCCCCCCCCCCTCCCAGTAAGAAAGACTGAAAAGGACAATATCAGAGTTATAAGTTATGCAAGCAACCACAATAACTAATCATCTGTGTTGTCTATTTTAATTTTTTCTCACCTTCCCTCCCATCCATTCCCCCATCATTTTTTCTTCTGGAAGAATCTATTGGACTGTGTTTGGAACCTACTGTTCCAGGTTTGAGCACTGTCTTTATTTCTGTCTATCCTATTTTTTCTATTGAAAAACTGGGAGATAAGGCAGCAAACATGATCTGAGGCAATGGGGATGGAGTAGAGTATTATGGGTAGAGGGAGGAGCTTGAGAACTGGATCTGAAATCTAATATATGCGGCTGAGTCGGATTCAAGGATTGGATACGACCCTATTAGTGAGGAAGAATGAAAATGGACAACACAGATGCCTAGTTATGATGAGTACAAAACTTACTGGCCTGGTGTTTTTGTTCTATGCAAGAGATAAACACTTAAATTATCTAGGCTGCACATTTCATGTTTTTTTTTTATTAGTTAAATTATTTCTTGAGTGATACTTAAATGCACAGTGAATTTCTGGGTCTTTGCTTTTTCTGAGAAGACTCCAAGCCTGCATAAACTACAAGCACTGCTGGTGATTCCCTGCTGGGGATGAAGGTAAACCTATATTTTTTTGTTTATGAGTTGCTTAAATTGATATTGCTGGTTTCTGGTTTACCTGCTCCATTTTGTTTTCTGTTTTAAGAAATCTGCTTGCCTTGGTGTGTTTGTTCTATGTGGGAGATAAAGGCTTATATTATCTAGACTGCACATTTCACGTTTTCTTCACTGGTTAAATGCTTTCTTGAGTGATATTAAATACGCAGTGAATTTCTAGCACTGCTGGTGATTCCCTGCTAGTTATTTTTCGTACCCACCCTCCCTTTCCTTGATCTGCTTTTTAAACCTGGTGGTTTTAAGCTGCTCACTCTTACTGTAAATTGAGCTTTATAAGATCTTCCTTTTCTACACTGCTGTTGATATCTTGAATTATTTATTTGCCTTTCTTTGTGCTTATATTCTGCCTCTCATTGTCTGTTCTACTGATTAATTTGTTCTGAATTCATCATCTTGCTAGCTGTTGGATAAAGTAGTGTGTTTTTACACTCTAGCAAGCAATTTTCTGTTTTTACATCAAGAAGTCAGTGGATTTTCCATCTAGGGCACTATGGTGGTAGCCTGGTGTGTTTAGGTTGGGGAAAAACTTGAATTTTCTGCATGTAGTTTTATTAGCTGGAGGGCTTACTAATCAGCTTATCTTGTGTTTAGCAAAAAACATCAGGCAGGAATCGTCTAAAATAAACACTATTTTAAAGACTCGCCAGCACTTCGGCAAAACCTTCAAGGAGTATACAAAATAACAAACACCTCCATTTAAATACATATATCAATCCATCATCCAATCAAAATCTAGAGAATCGTATAAAATCAGGAGCTTCCAATTACATTCCA
The DNA here is from genome assembly GCF_019279795.1 of Protopterus annectens. Classification (NCBI taxonomy): domain Eukaryota; kingdom Metazoa; phylum Chordata; order Ceratodontiformes; family Protopteridae; genus Protopterus; species Protopterus annectens. Next base: position 1,534,990,533 of record NC_056725.1, on the reverse strand, counting down.
AATTAAAAGTGTTGAATTACAGCTTGAAATACATTCTGTTATAGTACGTTTATGTAAATTGAAATGTGATGTTTTTAGAATGTGTCGAAAATTACATTTAGTGCAGTTTTTTTCTAAAGAGAGGGATAATTGTTTTAATAGTGAATGTGTAGATGTATTTAATGAAAGTAATGATGACAGCTTCCACACTTGGTTTTCTGACCCGGGAGAAGATGTTAATGGGGATGTAGACTTTAATGCTTATAGCCTTTTTAATACTACTGAAATTGCTTATAAAAGTGATTTTATTCCTATATATAAACATGAAAGTATAACTCATTTTTCACAGATGCTGAATTTTGCAGTAGAATGTGCATATAATGATTTTATGTATAATAAACACAGTATTGAATATAATTTAACTGCTCATGAGTGGCAGGAAATGCAACTTTTGGCTAGAAATGACAATATTGTTATTAAACCTTCAGGTAAAGGGGGCAAAATTGTGATTATGAATGCACAGCATTATTTTTCTATGTGTATGTCACATCTAGAGGATGATAAGACCTACAGGAAAAGTAATATGAGTGAATATAAAAAAGCTATGTCTGACTTTGAGATATTGATATACAAGGGATTTCGATTACGTTAATTTTCCCATGTTGATTTGGATAAAAGGTTTAATTGTAATGGTGAACTGGCAGTTTTTTATTGCCTACCCAAAATTCATAAAGACAAAATCAATCCTCCTGGTAGACCAATAGTTTTTGCCCGAAAATATTTTCTGTCAAATATAGGTTTTACTTAAGTTTCTGTTACCATATGTGATCAAATTACCCTCATACATAAGGAACAGTATTGATTTATTGGATAAATTGTCTGATGGTAAATGGTTTGATGATATGTTTTTTATTTCTGTAGATGTATGTAGTCTGTACACAAATATTCAACACAAATTTGGTTTAGAAGCTGTTAGATATTTTGTGGGTGATACACCTAAAAGTAATTATGTTTTGGAATTGTTGAATTTTTGTTTGGTAAATAATTATTTTAAATTTAATAATCAAATTTATAATCAAGTTCAATGTACAGCCATAGGGGCATCTTTTGCCCCTGTGTATGCCAACTTGATGATGGGTTTATATGAAGTAGAATGTTTACATCATGGTGTTTTTTTTTTTTAATTTGTAGTCAAGTATTATCGGTTTATTGATGACCTTATATTTATATGCAAGGGAGGTTTAAAAGAGGTTGATTTATTTTTCAAATGGCTACAAAATAATAGATTTGGCCTATCTTTTTTATGGCTTATAAGTAGGTAGAAAAATGACATTTTTGAATGTGAATTTGATTTTAAGCGATAATAATAAATTATTGACATCGGTCTGTAGAATGTTTGAAGATGATGGTAAACACCTGTTTGGTAACAGTTGTCACCCTCCACACACTATTGCATCTCTTTCGTATAATGAATGTTTAAGATTAAGAAAATTATGCAATAATAATAATGATTTTGATATAGAAGTCAAAAGAATGTGGTCAGTGTTCGATTCTAGGGGTTACAATAGAGATTTGTTACAAGTGGCAGTAAATAAGTTGACTGCTAGTTCTAGTGTTTCTCCTTTAAGAAATGCCGAGTTTTTAAATGGAATAGAATTTGGTAACAATGTAAGTAAAAGAGGAGTTATGAGGAAAATTAATTTATTTCCACTTATGGTGTTTTTAGTCCTATTATGATTAATATAGTTAAATATTATTTGAGCTATTTATTTAAGTTTAGAGATTTAGCTAGTATACTGTCGCCCTCTTTAGGTATATCATATAAAAAAGGTAGAAACTTAAGGGACATCTTGGTGCACAATCACTTTGTTTCCTGTTTTGAATTCTATTTCTACTATGTTTTCCTCACAGTTGAAGGGTACTTTCCCCTGTGGCCATTATAATATATGTACCTATGTGGTTAAAAGTTTCCGTTTAATTGATGGTCATACTTTTTGCCCATTAGAGATATTTAACTGTGATACTGAAGGTATTATTTATGCCTTACAAATGTAGTTTTATTTATATTGGTGAAAGTAAAATGAAATTTAAAACCAGACTACAGGAACATATAAGGAATATTAGGAAACAAACAGATGAAAGCCCTGTGGTAAAACATTTTATGGAATTTCATAATTCAAATCCTGATGGGCTAAAAGCCACTGTGTTAGAAAAAGTTTCTATTGGTTTCCACTCAGAAAATGTATATAAAAAAGAATATTGTATAAAGAAAGCATTTTATCTTAAAATTTGGAACTTTATCTCCCTCGGGTCTGAATTTGGAATGTAATTGAAAGCTGCTGATTAGATAGGATTCTCTAGATTTTGATTGGCTGATGTGTTGATTATTATGTGTATTTAAACAGAGGTGTTGTTAGTTATTTTGTATACTCCTTGAAGGCTTTGCCGAAGTGCTGGAGAGTCATTAAAACAGTGTTTGTTTTAGATGGTTCCTGCCTGTTGTTTTTTGCTTATCAGTCTTTTTTCTTTTAGGTTATTTGTTTTATATCTTGTGTTTAGTGCCTTTATAAATTCTGTACAATCGAGTGGCTCTTGGCTAATTTCTACAAAGCAAAGTACTTTTATTGAGTAATCACACTTTTATAAGATGTTTAAAGTACACTGCTGTATCCATATCTTTAAGTTTGTTTGTGGTAGCATTTTGTATCTTTTAAGTTCGTTTTGTGGTAGCATTTCACTACAGATACTCCTTTACTGTGCTTTCACATTAGGAGCACTGGGATTATTCAAATATCTGTAGAATGTGTTTACCTGGTCTGTCTGAGCTGGGAAGGAGACAAAAGTGCTCTAAGTGTAGTTGTTGTATTAGCCAGAGGTCTCAGTTAGTTTTTTGTATCTCCAGTGCTGGTATAAATTTGTCTCATTTGCACAGAGTTGTTCACTCCGCCAGTGCCCTGTACAAAAGCAAACATCAGGAAACATTGCTTATTTTCATTGTACTGTGAAAGTTTACTGTACTAGTTACCTTAGTATAATGCCTAGGATTTTTGCTGTTCAGAGAGCTCCTGATTTGGCACTGGACAGTATAGACGGTTAGGTTAGCTGCAGATTACACCACGCAAGCACACTTCCCTCATCCAGTTACAGACACCCTCCACTCCTATACCTTTCAAGTACACATTAGGACCTGCAACCATGGATGAGGATTTTCCTGCTATTTCTGCATCCAGCTTGGTGGACATGGGTGTCCTGAGACAATGTAATAATTGCCTTATGTACACTGACAACCACTTTATTCTCGAACACACAACTACATTATGTGAGAGATGTAGTTACACATTGACGTTGGAGGCTAGAATCTCACATACAGACACAGAAGGCAACAAACAAGTTGTCAGTGACTCACACATATCACTCACCACACCCACAAAGGACCACACACATTGACCCACATATACAGAGGTGCTCACATGTAACTTAATCAGACCACAAAGGCCTCTCAGGCACAGTCCTCAGAAACTCTGCATGTACACAAACAGTACAATTCCCATCACGACACATAAAGCCACATCTGATTGTGTCTCAACTACCAAGCCAATAAGGCGAAACACTCCACGACCCAATACTCTGGCCATAGGAGACTCCATTGTGAGATACACTTGTCCCTCTTACCAGGCTGAATAAGGAGAAGGTTACAGTTAATTACCTGTCAGGGGCCAGGATTCAACAGATCACACAAGCAATCAGGTCACTTACCCTTAAGTACCAGTATGATTCAGTCATAGTCCATTCAGTATGAATGACCTGAGATGTACCTCCTTGGAGTATATAAAGAAAGACATGATTGGGCTGTCAGAATATGTGTCATAGGAAGGTATGAGCCTAGAACTGAGCACCATTCTACCATCTCCAAAGATGATGCCACAATACCAGCAGAAAATGATCAACTTTAACAATTGGCTTAGCTACTGGTATCGTTCCAAAAGTTCAATACTTGTCAGCCTTGGAGGACATGGTTGATAGGCCATGCTGCTTTGCCAGGGATTGTCTTTACCTGTCACCTCTAGGCTTTCGGATATTGGCCAAAACATTATCCATCTCTATAGTGCCTTTTTTAGGCATTGCCAAACAAGCAAACCTTCCAGCATAACAAAAGCTACTCAGGACACTCTAAAGGTGTTAATGCTCAATGCTAGGAGCCTCAGCAAGAAACTGCACTCCCTGGAAGCTCTCCTTACCCTGAAGAATGCTGACGTCTGTGCAGTTACTGAAACATGGTTCAAAGCCATGGAATGCACTCAGGCAGTGCATTGCTATAATGCTTTTCATACATTCCGACCACCCACTGAACATGAAAGAGCTAAAGCTGGAGGTGTATCTATCTACATAAAGGATAAGTACACCTCAAGGCTGGTCAAACGATATGACATGCTTGAGCTACTTCATGTCCAACTAACTGTGAGAAAAATCCATTACCGTATTCTGGTAGCTACAGGTCCCCCTCTATGAACCAGGAAAGCCATACATCATACTTGAAGTTCCTAGAATCAGTCACCATCCAGCCCAATACCATATTCATGGATGATTTTAATTACCGCTCCATTAACTGGGAGGCATACATGACTACTAACATGCAGGCCCAAAGATTTCTTGACCTTGTAAATTCAAATGCCCTGGAGCAGCTAGTCTGCACTTCCACTAGTGGAACAAATATCCTAGATCTGGTACTCACAAATATGGGAGAGTGCCACATCCCCCTAGTGTTATGTCTTCACTAGTAAGATCAGATCAAAAGCAGTCTTCCTTGAAATAAAGGTAAAACTAGTACCCCCCCCCCCCCATCTAACCCCAAAAACTTTAAGAACTTCTCTAAGGTAAATTATCCCCTGTTAAGGGATGGCATAGATAGATTCCAAGCTTCCCCAAATTCAGAAAACACAGATACCTATGTAGAGGCATACACAAAAGCCCTGTACGATCATATAAATAACTGCATAAAAAAGGCAGTACCAGACTGAAATAAACCCAGGTCAAATTGCAAAAGTAAGCCACCCTGGCTGACCCTAGTATTAATAGGTTGTACAACAAAAGAAAGAAAATCTTGTTGAGAAGTAAGAGGGAATGTAAATGTGCATAACAGCGAAATAAATCCCTTCACAAATTTGGGTATAAACTCGATCTAAGCATCTAAGGCAGGGCCTAGGTAATTATTGGTAAGGGAGAAATCAGAGCTCTGGATCTAATGAACCTTTGAAGTTGGCACTGAGGTCGGATCTATTTGTATCCAACAGCACCATAGATTTGAACCAGACATAGTTGCAAGTTTAGTTTTTGAATAAGTTATATAGTTAGATAGCTTAGTAGTTACCTTTAGCTTCAACATCAGAATTTTTGAACAGACTCATTTGACTCCTGTAGTAGGTAATAAATAGTGCTATTTTTCTAGTGAATAGTTTGATATAGTATGACAGCTTAACTTTAATTCCACTTTCAGTGTTTTGGAAGCGTAATAATAATGTAGTGTTAGACTGTTTATTGCTACTTTTTTTTAATAATAATAATAATAATAATAATAATAATAATAATAATAATAATGTTCTTACATAATAGATAAGCAGGCTAGCTTTGAAAAGTGCTCAGTGTGTGCCACAAATTCCATGACAGGGTTTTCATGAACTGTGTGTGGTATGTTTGAGTGTCCCCCATCTATTCATGGACTGTAAGATTTGTGAGGAGTTTGGAGCAAGAACCATGGCTGACAGGAGGAATAAACTAATATTGAAAAGCTTTCTGTCACCTGATCCAGAGGTGGCAAAAACCAAGAAAACCTCCAAGAAGCATGGCAAGAATAAAATCTCTCCTGTTAAGAAAATGCATGCAGAAACAGCAACTTTAACCTCTGCTAAAAAAGTTCCGGAGTTTGAAGCTCTGATGATCCAAACATTGGCATACACTCCTCCTCCTCCAGATCTAGAACTGATGGATCCTATCTTAGTGTAGGATTCACCCTAGAAGCAAAGAGCTACAAATAAGTCAGATCAGTGCCCTCCATCCAGACCTTCTTTGGCACTATCCATCAGGTCCCTTAGGTCTTACAAGAGCACCTCTGAGGTAAACTTGGACTACTGATGCAGAAATTTCTCAGAACACAGATTAAGATGGAAGTTATTCCTTCCCCTGCAGTTCTAAAGATGTTTGGCTCCACCCAAATGCTCCTGAATTTGGTTCCTTCAGTGATCTGACTACTAGCTCTGGTGGCTGGGGATCTGTTTGTTCCACCTGGGTCCTTTGGCCTTGGTGCATACCCTCTCTTTAGCTTTGGCACTGAGAATTTTGGATCAAGGTCATTCGACTCCTGCTTTTTCATAGCTAATGCTGCAGTGGTGCAGCGTTTAGCATTGTCGCCTCACAGCAAGAGGTTCTCCCATTCGATTCTCAGCTGGAGCTCCTTCTGTGTGGACTCTGCATATCCTCCCCGCGGCCGAGTGATGTCTAAAGACATGCAGGTAGGTGTGTGCGTGAATGGGTGTGCCTTCCTTGAATGCTGGGCGTCGGGCTGGCAGCTCAGCATCGTAAAAATCCACTGCCAATCATTAGTAGTCCGGAGTTCCGCTGTGGCGACCCCTAACTGGGAAAAGCCAGAAAACTTTTTTATGCAGTCTCAGAGCCAAGGTCTCAAGCTGATGACTTTGGCTACTGCACTGGGGCGAAAAGCTTCACCTCTTTTGTTGGTGTCAGAGTTGTCTGCTTTTGAGACTTTGATTCCAATCCCCTCATTGAGACGTTCCATTCTTTTGGCTTTGGAGAGCCTCATGTCAGCCAGGACTACCTTTTCAAAGGGAGGCTTGGATCCAACAGCTGGGGTGTTGTCCAGTGGACGTAGGATCAGCCTTTCTAGTGTTGGGGATGATAATTGCATCTCCCATGAGAGCAGATCCACAGGTTCCAATGATTACAGTTCTTTCCCAGGACTCCTTGTTGTCTTCTTTTTAGCAGACGTTCATGGGTCAGAACCATCCTATAAGCTCCAAGCTGTCTTCACAAAAGCAGGTTTAGTCCTGTGAGGATTTATGAGACTCCTTCCTTGATGTGCTCAGGAAGATAACTTGCAGGAGTTCCACCTGTTTTTCCCTTTGGAGTTCCCCACCTCAGGTACTGACTCGAAGAATAGGGAGAGAGCTCTCTGCAGTCCCCTCCAGAAGATGCCTGTTTTGGCAAAATTTTAGAACTAATACACTAGAGGGTAATTTAGCCCATTGACCCTGTCCCTCTCTGAATGAGACGGTATTGTCTGAAGCTTATGGCTTGGCAACATCTACATCCTAGAGTTAGACGGTCCCTCCAGCTGATAAATTGATTGATTTAGGAATTAGGAGGTCATGAGAGAAACCTGACAATTGTGAAGCAGTCCCTTGCAGATCAGACAAAATTCTCTGCCTGCTAAAAGATGAACAGCACTGGACTAAATATCCTTCAGCTGATTCCATCATCATGTCAACAGCTACCAAATGAGAGTTGTCTGAAGACTCCACCTCCATTCACTCACCCAGTAAGGTGTCCAGGGCAATCTGTAGACTAGAGAAGTGGATGACACTTTGAGCTCTTTTGCATTAAGAGCCTTGAACTGCCCCACAGACATGAATAGGTTTCAGACAAATTTGTCAGAACAGGCTTTATCTACTCTGAAAACTCTTAATGACAGAGTCCAGAAAGCAGCTAGAAACTACCTTGACTACCATGTCTAGCATCACAACCCTCTTCATACGCCTGATGTAAAATGAGGTGGATGTAGCAGCTAGGGCAGCAGAGACTGACATAAAGAGATGCCATGCTTGGCTGCACTTGTGTGACTTTGCAGACCTCTTTGAGGCAATGTTCACTAACACCTTATTTGATAGGTTCTCCCTGATTGGTGCCTCAGTGAAAGAGAGAATGCAGAAGTGTGAGCAGGATGGTAAGACCCTTTCTGGTATCAGAATGAAGTTCAGGGTTCCTCAGAGATCATGCAGTAGGAGTCAAAAAGAACCTCATTCACTCTGATTCAGGAAGTCTAAGCATCAGCAATTTGACTCACCTTTTGATAAGAACAGTCGAGGAGGAATCCCTTCAATGGATGCAGAATCAGAGGCTAAAGGTGTCTGCAGAACCAGAAATATTTTGGGCCCTTTTTGGATAAAACACCACAGCATCCCTTAAGATCTGCCTGACTGATCCAGTATGGAGGCACTTGCAGGTTATCTATCCCTTTATTTATTTATTTATTTATTTATTTATTTATTTATTTTACATTTGTTGACTGGGCTGGTCCAACTGGATATATGTCCATTTTCAGTGGAGGCCCGGGGAGAAAAGCTCCACACTTCAGAGTAACATTTACAATACACAGGTACATTACTAAGTTTTGGCGTTGATAACAATTCATTGCATTTTAGCTTATGAGTAAAAAAAAAAAAACAATCCTATTATATAACAGCTATGGATGTACATACAAAAATATGTAAAAAAGCACACTATTAAACCGTAAAGTCACACACACATTATTTTTAATAAAAGATTAACTAGCTCATGCAGGTATGAAGATTAGTGTCTGGAGACAAGTGAGGTACTTAGTCCGGGTTAGCACAGGGACATAACCAATGTGATTTAAGGTATGGTTTAAGTTTGGTTTTAAGTAGGGTACCTGAGGATAGGGAGGTTAGATGATTGGGGAGGGTGTTCCAGGTTTTACCCACTGTGTTAGAGAACAGTGAGTCTCTGGCAAGATTGTTGGTTTTACCTATTTGAACCAGTAGTTTATTTGATGAACGCAGGGTCTTTAGATTATTGTAGGGGGGTGATTAGGTTAGTGAGTATTGGAATATTTGAAGGTTGATCCAGGATCTTATGGGCCACTATTAGTGGCCCATAAGCCACCTTTACCAGCCTGTGTGACAGGACTAATGGGTAAGAGGAATAATATCCAGATGTAGTCCATACAATTTTCACTAACTCCACCCCAGCTCAACATACTGTTGCCAGATGCCACACCCAGTCAAGCAGAAGCGGCACAAAATGAGATAGCTTCTCTTCTCAAAAAAGAACAATCCAAGTGGTCCCACCAAATCAAAGAAGGTTAAGATTCTTTTCCAAAATGTTCTTCATTTTGATCACTGCTATAATAGCCTAAGCTATATGGGTTATATCCTGTATAGAATATAACAACCAGCTAGCATCCAGAGCTTCAAGACACATTTCACTCGCCCAATGCATTTGTCTGCTTGAACTCAGCTGACTAAAAAGAAAGGATTGGGCACCAAGCCCTTCAGGGCTTTCCTGATGCTGAGAAGAGCTCTCTTCGTCTTGCCTTCGAGGATCGATGGCTGACTAGCACTATTCCATTGTTAGGCAGATTAGTTTCTTTCAGGTGAAAAATCCAAATTAATTTTTAACTTGTTTAAACTAACTTTTTGTGACTTTATGTACTTTTAAACAGGAGTGCACTTTTTTACTTTTGTGGTTAAAAGTTGTTTAAATCTAATTTTTCTGTGGCAAAAAAGTGTTAATTTTACTTTTGGGTGCTGGTGAAAGTCTTTAAAGTGCTTTTTGGTGTGATTTTTTGAGGGAAAAGGTTACGTTTTTGCTGCTTTTCTGTTTTACTGGCTATTGCTGCTAAGCTTCCTTGGGAAACAAGCACCATTTTTGGCTCTACTATGGAACAAACTACCAGTTCCTCAGCTGAACCTTTATCCAGCCATAAAAGGAAAAAGATTATTAAGCAGCCTTTGTCACCACAGCAGGCTGGTAATTTTCAGCCAGAATTGTGTTTTTCTGCTTTGGCCAAAGCTGGCTCCTCATACCACTCATCTTTTTTTGGATCCCTCTAGTGTTGTCTGTACAGCCACCACAGACCAGGGATTACCCACATCCTGTAAGTTGTTGGGATCCACTCACTGTGCAAGGGAGAGCCACTGTTGTTGATCATGGGGAAGGGGAATGGTATGTGTACCTACTTAGCCAGAATGTTGTGCCCATCCCTGGGGATACTGTTACTGGCAATACTTGTTTTTTCCCTACCTTCCCTGTCAAAAAGGACAGAAATCTAACCATTTAGCTTCTCCTGTATTTGTTACACTGGACAGGAGTAATTTATTGGGCTCAGCTCAGTTTGATGTGCAGGCTCGTGACTCTTCTTGTTAGGTGGTTTCTAGTGAAATATAAAGGAAGTCCTCTTTCCCCTGAAGAGGTACAAGGAGTGAAATCTGTAGGAGGAATATGAAGCAACAAATGCAGTATTTTCTTCTTAGGTTTCTGAATCAGATTCTGAGGATATTGTGGTATCAGATTCTATCCCTTTCTCTGAAACTTTTTTCCAGAATGAACCATTGTTTTCCATGGGAAATACTGAGGTTTCTCAGTTCTTAGAAAATAGTATGATTTGCTACAAATGGAATTTCTAGAACTCTCACCCATCCCCCCAGTGTTGTCAGCATTGGAGGATGTGTTTGTCACAGCCTGTGGTTTCCCTAGTGGGTAACCTGTTGTTCCTAAGAAAGCAAATAGAATGTACCAAGTACCTCAGACTTTCAAGTTTTTATATACTAGTCCCAGACCAAATTCACCAGCAGTAGCTTTAGTTAATCCAGCTGCTGCCAAGCGTTTTGTTAATTTTAATCTTTCTCCTTCTGATAAGGATGGTAAAGCCCTTGATAAGTTTGAGAAAAAAGTATGTGCTTCTACAACTTTGATTTTTATAATTGTGAACTATCGGGCAAATATGTTAACGTTTATCCTAACTAATTCTGAAAATACAAGGAATGTTTTGTCTTCAGTTTCCCCTTGTGAGGAAAATCAGTGTTCGAAATGTATTGACTCTGTAGATACTGCTTCCATGGCTGCTGCCACTAGTACTGTTTTAAGGATGTGTGCCTGGATGCTTTCCTCAGAACCTTCCAGAAGATGTCAAAAATGAAATTTTGTATTTTCCTTTGTACCCTCTGCTGCAGAGGTTATCAAAAATGTGACCAGGGAGTAAACTGATTCAAGAAATCTCTTGCATCTTCTTAGCCCTCTCACTCTATATTTTCCAAGGGATTATCTGCTCCCTTTTCTTACTTTGACAAGAAACAAAATAAACCTTTTCAGCAGAATGCTGATGAGCAGACATTTAAAAAGCAATGGCAGTGAGGTTCCAAAAAGAAGGCTGGAACCTCCTAGTACAAAGGACAGTCAAACAAGTCATAATGATTGTATAAGGGATCTTGTCCTCCCTCCCACCTTGGCAATCTCCTTACTCCTTCTGGAAAGTTTGAATCTCCGTTTCTGTCTTTGGTAACAGATTGATCTGAAGTAGTTGTCTTCATTTGATCTTCAATCTGCTGGTTCACGGATCCGTATAGGATGCGACTCGGCCACATATCCAGCATCTGATCCGAGCTCAAAAGCTCCTCCCCTTACCCATAATGCCCCTGCCTCCTTCCTCCCTTTTGATCTCGTTTGCCAACTGTAAAGTCCGCATTGTGGTCTGAGCTCTCTGCATTGTAAGTGTTGTTTTTTGGGGTTAAATCTTCTCTCTCCCTAGCTAATTTTTCTCTCTACTTTCTACCTCCCTTTTCGGCATGGCTGTCAGTTTGAAAAAAAAAACAAAAAAACTCTTCCTTATCTTAGCATGTGTGGGTTGAGTGCTTGTATGTGTGCTGTGCCTGCTTTGGGGAAATGTTGGACACTCCCAAGCCAGGGTTCAGAAAGTGTACAGAGTGTGGCCATAAGCTCTCCCCAGCCGATGGCCACACTCTGTGCATAGTGTGTCTGGGGGAGGCCCATCTTCAGACCTCCTGCTCCATCTGTGCCGGGTTTAATCCCCAGGCACTGAAGGACAGGAGGTATAAATTAATACTTAAGGGCCTTCTTCCCTGTTCAGAAACTCAAGTCCCTGCGCCCCCAGCTTCTGCTTCTACCTCCTCCCTGGCCTCGGGGACTCAAACTCCCTCTAAGAGGCTCGGGGATGGGGAAAAATCTTCGAAGAAGGATAGGCCGAGAAAGCGATCTCTGGATCACACGGCTCTGACCGGCCCTCCACCTAAATCTAGGTTGACTCTGAGATCGAAGTCTCCCCGGCTCCATTCTCCCCAGTTCTCCCCAGAGCCAGAGGAGCCCTAGATCCAGTCAATGATGCAGGCTTCTCCTCACTGCCCTCCAGGCTGGTGTCCATTGCCTCCTCCTCCTTCTGCTCCACCCAGAGCCTTAGTGAAGCAGAGATGGACAGGATGATGCGAAAATTCATCTGCACCCAGATTCAGATGGGAGTCTTGCCTGCCCCCTCTCCCTCCAGAGTGGGGAGCACTCAGCCCTTTTTCACCCTGATTAGTCCTTCTCCGATCTGACTTTTGGTATCAGAGCCCTTGGATCTGAGGCCTCTAAGGGTCAAGGGGTCAATGCTGCCGGTACCTTCTACTTCGACAACGGCTATGACTTTGAACAGGTCGGAGCAGTAACCTCAGCGTTGGATTCAAGGGGTTGGTGTCGGCTCCGAGTGTGTTTGAGCACAGCCTTCCTCTCGGTATCTCGGTGCTTGGAGTTTTGGCTCTGGCACCCCATTGGTTCAGAGGGTGATGGCTCCTATTGGCCTTTCTCAGGATGTCCATTCCCCTTTGGCTTTCAATGTGATGGAGAGGGTTCTGTCAATTTCATTGAGACCCTTGACCATCTCGTCCTCGGACTCAACCCCAACTCCCTGTGTTTCAGGTAAGGTTGTGGCCATCCTGCCATCTCTGGGACAGCCTGCCACCACTTTGCCTCAGGAAGCTTCTGCTTGGGAGCAGCAAGACGTTGGCGAGTCCTCCCCAGAGATCCCCAGTGAGGAGATCCCTCGCAAAAGTACATGCAAAAGGAGGCACTTAGACTCCCCACCGGAGTCTCTCACTGAAGACACTTGGAGGAAGGGGAAGGTTCCCCCCGGTCACCCCCGAGGATCTCTCTTTTGGAGACATCATGGAATTCCTCTGCCAGCGGGGGGGTCTGCCAAGAAACCTACTCGGACGAATTGGTGTTCCTCGAAGCATTTGGTGCAGGACCCTCTACTTCCTGGGTGTCCCCTCCCACAGATCTTTTAGTGGACCTGATAACATCTCGGGAGTGGAAGGAATCGGACACGGTGGAGCCCATCCCCAAATATTCAGATAAGGTTTTGAGCCCCCCCTTCAGATAGGTCACACTGGAATAAAGGGTCTCCGGTTGATGCTATGGTGATGGCAGCCACCACTAGAAATGAGCTTGCTCAGGAGAGCTCTACAGTTCATCCTCCGGACCGAGAGTCAAAGGCGATGGACCGCTTCAGGAAGCGGGTGTATGCTTCAACGACTTTTTCTGTAAGAGGGCTGAATTACATGGCACATGTGATTCGGCTGCAGCAAGACCTAGTGAAGAAGATCACTGAGTCGGCCCCTGAGCCCGTGTCGGTGGAGGACAAGAAGAAGTTTTCCGCTCGTATGGCCACTCTTAAGTCAGTCGCAAACACTTCTGTGTGTCTCCTCTCCCATGCTACTGAGGGAGCCGCTAGAGTAGCTGGTACAGGCATTGCCATCAGGTGACATGCGTGGCTCCAGCTCTGTCATTTCTCAGAACCTTTTAAGACATCATTCACCAATGCCCCGTACGACAGTTCCTCCCTGTTTGGAAAGTTGGTAGGTGAGACTTTAGTGAGAAGGATGGGAAAACTCTGTCTGCTGTCGGGATCCACTTCTCCACCCCTCAGCGATCCTTTTCTAGGAATCAGCGAGGGACCAAGAAGATGTGGTTCTGTAAATCTCAGACTTTTCCCTGAGACACTCAGGACTCACCTTCCCCCAGGGGCAGAGGGTGATACAATAGACGTCGCTCTAGAGGCACAGGGAGTCCGAGAAATTACTGGTCTCAAGAGCCTTTCTCTGACAGAACCGCACAGCAGCCCTGATGGGTTGCCTAACTGCTCTTCTCTGGAGGCAGTCAGGGGCCGGTTATCGCTACACTTAACAGAGTGGGAGTCCATCACAACAGATCATTGGGTGTTGCAGATTATATCCAGAGGTTATTCAGTCCCATTCCTCAAGACACCTCTATCACCGAAATACCTCCAGGATGTTCCACCCACGCACAGGGAGGATGCAGCACTGGAAATAGCAAAGCTGCTAAGAAAGCGAGTCATCCAACCTGTCCCCCTCGACCACTTAGATAAGGCATTTATTCCAGATTCTTTTTGGTACCAAAGAAAACAGGGGACCTAAGACCCATTTTGGATTTATTCACCTTGAACCTGTCAGTGGCCAAGGCGAAATTCCGGATGGTCACACTTCAGTCTATCCTGCCCTTTCTGCAGGAGAACAACTGGATGTGCTCAATGGATCTCCAAGATGCATACTATCATATCAAGATGGACAGGCGCTCTCGGGGGTTTCTTCACTTCTTGCTAGGAGCCAATCATTATCAGTTCAGAGCACTCCCCTTTGGTCTTACCATATCCCCCAGGGTGCTCACCAAAGTGATGTCAGTAGTAGTGGCTCAACTGAGACTCCAGGGCATTCAGGTTTTCCCCTACCTGGACAATTGGCTCCTCGCTGTCCCTTCCAGACATCAACTTTGTCAAGCGAGAGATTCCTTTCTTCTACTAGCCCAGAGGTTAGGCATCACCATCAATCTCAGCAAATAATCTCTGGCCCCTCTTCAGACGTTAGACTTCATTGGGGCTTGGTTAGACACAATTCAGACAAGAGTTTTCCTTACTCCAGACAAGACACGCAGTCTGAAGCTACATGTTCTTTACGTTCTTCACACTCACTCACTCTCAGATGACAGAAGTAGTACTACGGGCATTGGGGTCTATGGCAGCCACGATCAGTCATTTACCCTTGGCACGTCTTCACATGCGGATCCTTCAGTGGACCTTTTCCGTACAATGGTCCCTGTTAGAGCTCCCATTGTCTTATCCTGTTTGAATCTATCCAGTGTGCAGGGACTCTCTTCGGTGGTGGATTCATTCCCCAGACTTGGTCCGGGGATGTTCTTTTCTCCCACTATTCCCCAAAGCCATGGTGACTACAGACGCCTCCCAGCTGGGGTGGGGGGGCATTGCTCGGGAAGGACAGTTCAAGGTACGTGGTTCCTCCTACGAGACCAGTTTGCATATCAACGTCCTGGAGATGAGGGCGGTGCTTCTCGCATTGCAGGCTGTCCATGCCCATCTTCCCTCAGGAACAATTGCTATCCATACAGACAATATGTCTGTGGTCTGGTATATCAACAAACATGGGGGAACCATATCTTACCCCCTTTGTCACTAAGCCATGAGAGTGTAGGAATGGGCGATCTTCACTGGCTGTTTTCTGGTGGCAACGCACATTCTGGAACAGTCCAACATTCTAGCGGACAGGCTCAGCAGATCTCTTCTGATGCCATACGTGTGTCTCTGAATCCTTCAGTAGCGGAACAGATCTTTCACAAGTGGGGTCAGCCTTGCTACGATCTATTTGCCTCTTCTTCCAACGTGAAATGCAGTGAGTTCTTTGCTCTGAATCCCCCTCAAGGGGAAGCCCCCAGAGATGGTCGGATTTATGCTTGGCCTCCCGGTCTTCTGTATGCTTATCCTCCTCTATCCTTGATACCAAAATTTCTTCAGAAAGCTTGCAGGTTGCAGAGCTTTGTGATCCTCATTGCTCCATTCTGGCCTTGCCAAGTCTGGTTTCCCTCTCTGTGGTCTCATCTGGTGGCTCCACATGGACATTGGATCCAGTTCTGGATCTCATTTCTCATCCCTCAGGGATTCTCCATCTGCAGACCTGGACAGTCTAAAGCTCACTGCTTGGTTGCTCCATTTCCCATGATTATCAGGACTCCCGGTTTGTCTTCTCCTATCAAACGAATTCTGGTGGTGGCTCATAAGTCTTCTACCAGGAAGGTATACTATAGCAAGTGGAAATGTTTTTCGATATGGGCTTCACAGCGTGCATCGGATCCCTTTACTGCTCCATTTTCTGCGGTGTTGGAATTCTTATTGGGGATTTTTCAACAAAGCTTCAGTTTGCCCACAGTCAAAGTTCAACTGGCTGCAATTTCTAATTTTCATGTGGGGGGAAAATATGGCTTCCTTGGCATCTTCAAAGCTTTGCAAGACTTTCCTTAAAGGTACCTTTCTTCTGAAACGCCCCGGTGAAGGATCCTACCCCACCGTGGGATCTTACATTAGTGCTTCAGGCTTTAGTTTCGCCCCCCTTTGAACTTTCAGCTTTGGTGGGTCTGCAGTTTCTGTCCTGGAAGACTGTATTCTTAGTTGCCATTACTTCTGCCAGGAGAGTGTTGGAACTTCAGGCCCTGTCAGTCAAAGTCCCTTATATGATTTTTCATAAGGACAGGATGCCTTTGCACACTAACCCATCCTTTCTTCCCAAAGTAGCTTCAGAGACCAACATTAATCAGATGATTAATCTCCCCATCTTCTTTCCAAATTTTCAAAATAAGGGAGAATATAAATTGCATTTGTTGGATGTACACAGACAGTTGCATTTCTATTTACAAAGGACAAAAGCATTTCGTAAATCTGACCAGCTTTTCGTTTTTACTCCAAACCCTTTTTAGGGAAACCAGTCTCCAAAGTTACTATTGCCCATTGGATTTCCCAGTGTATCATTTGTGCGTATTTTGTCAGGGGGATTCCCCCCCCCCCCCCAGATCAGGTGAAAGCACATATACCAGCTCTATGGCCACTTCTGCGGCTTTTTGCTGCAGAGTTTCATTGGATGATATTTGTTCTGCAGCTACTTGGTCCTCTTCTCTTACCTTCATTTCACGTTATAAGTTGGACATTGTATCCAGGAACAGGGCATTCTTTGGCTCCGCTGTACTCTGGAATATCCTTCCATGAGGGCCTCCCAGGTGTTTAGTAGCTGGCGACTCTGTCCCACAGGTTGAAGATCAATGAAGACAACTACTTCAGATAAAGAAGTTATGTACTCACCATAACGTTCCATCTGAGTAGTTGTTCTTCATTTGTCTTTAGCCATTCCTCCCTCCTTCTCCTTGGCCTTGTCTGAGCTGTTTGTTGGCTATATAATTATAGAAGGTGGGCACCTTCGGTGTGCCCTTTTGTCCTCTCTTTGTTCAGGAATTTTTTTCTGGTAGTGACAAGATCCTGTTGGGTTGGGAGTGAGTAATGGACTGGGCACCAAACTTGATCTGAAGGGAGGAAGGAGACAGGGGCATTATGGGTAAGGAGAGGAGCTTTGAACTCAGATCAGATGCTGGATATGCGGCCGAGTCTTATCCGATATGGATCTGTGAACCCACAGGTTGAAGACAAATGAAGAACAACTACTCAGATGGAATGTTATGGTGAGTACATAACTTCTTTTTTTCATGCAAATGGGTCATGAATGTGATCCATCTAGGGTACAAATGGCAGTGGGAGGAAATTCTTCCTTTCGAGGGGATTCCACATCATCCACCAGACCAAACCCTTTTCTTTCAGACTGTCTTACATCATATGTTGCCTTGGAGTAATAGAAGCTGTTCCCCATCCTCAGTTAGGGAAAGGATTTTGCTCAATAATGTTTTTGGTGTCAAAGGAAGAAATAAAATTCCTGGAGACCAGTTCTGGATATTTCTTTCCTGAATGAGTTTGTGATAGTGCCCAAGTTCAAAGTGCTTTCTCTTCGCAACCTGTTACCTCTTCTTCCTCATTTGAGTTTTCTAGTTGTTGTTTTTCTTTCGACTTTTCTTGGTCAGGGGTCGCCACAGCGGAACTCCGGTCCGCTAATGATTGGCAGTAGATTTTATTTTACAGTGCCGAGGTGCCAGCCTGACGCCCAACCTTCAACGAAGGCACACCCATTCACGCATGTCTTTCGAATGCCACTTGACCGCAGGGAGGACATGCAGACTCCACACAGAAGGCACTCCAGCTGAAAATTGAATGGGAGAACCTCTTGCTGTGAGGCGACAACACTACCGCTGCACCACCGCGGCTTCTAGTAAACTTACACATAAAAGATGCATAGCATCCCCTTCCTGTTCATCCAGATTTCATGCATGTCTTAAGGTATTGCATGTCTGAATCACATTATCGTTTCTCTGCCTCACCTGTTGTGCTATCCTGTGCTCCAAGGGTGTTCACAAATTGTCTAGCTTTGTTCTAGCTACTTACATGCTACAGGTTATCCACATTTTTCCGCATTTAGATAACTTGCTTATTTTTGCAGTCTTTTTCAAAGTGTCAGGAATCTCTCACTTGAGTAAGAGATCTCCTTCACTGGCTGAGATTTCAAGAGAAAATTCTAAAGTTATTTTTGACTCAGTCACACAGGATTGTGTTTCAGTGGGTGCCTGCTAGACACCTCAGTACAACAACCTATTCAGAGTTAGTTTTTCACCAATTTTCCAATATTTGTGTGATTTACTATCCTATGTTCTTTCTTACTCCACCTTCAGGTTTCATTTATTGGCCATTTCAGCTTGTTTGCCCATGGATCCTTCTCTTTCAGTGCATTCTTATGTCAAAATGTTTTTGAAAGGGTTTTGGATAAGAGGCCTTCAAGAAAACTGGTGGTTCCTCCTTAGGATCTTAATTTTGTGTTAGAGAAGCTAACACTTGCTCCATCTGAACCAGCTAATGTGGCCAACTTGAGGTTCTTAACACAGACTACTAATTTACTGATTTCTCTGACCTCTGCAAGAAGAATATGTGAGTTAAAAACTCTTACTGTGAGTCAACATTCTCTCATTTTTCACAGATACAGGGTTTCTTCAAGAACTAATCATTTTATGCCTAAAGTGGTATCCAACTTTACTTTAAGCCAAATCATCCATCTATGCATTTTTTTTCCTGAAGCTAAAAATCAGGGAGAAAGGATACTCCATGCCTTAGATGTACATGGACAACTTGGGTATTATCTTGACAGAAGTGAGTCTTTCAAATCTTCAGCGCAATTGTTCATTTCTTGTGAAAGTAAGAAGGAACATCCTGTGTCAAGACAGACTATTTCCAAATGGTTGTCTGAGGCTATTACTCTTTGTTCTACTCACCACAATAAAACTGCTCCAGGCAAGGTCAAGGCCCACTCTGCCAGGGCCTTGGTTTAATCTATGGCTTTTTGGAAATGGTTGGATTCTAGAAGTATTCTAGAAGAAGCAACTTTGTCCTCAGTACATAGGTTTAGAAGGCATTACAAACTTGACTCCTTCTCTAGATCTAGACCAGGCTTTGCTAGGACCATTCTCCATGAGCTGTGGGACTCTTCTCCTTCCACTTCCCAAATGTAGAAGGCTAAGGTAATCTGCCCATATAGCTAAGGCTACTGCAGCAGTAATCAATATGATGAACTTAATACAGCTGTTTAAGTAAACTTACCATAATGGTAGATGTTCAGATGATCACTGCTGCAGTAGCCGCTCCCTCCTCCATCCCGCTTGTTTTTTTTGGTGTGTTGTTTATACCAGGGTTTGGATATTAATTTTTTGTTGCTCATAGCATTGAGCTTTAAGGGCTCAGCCTCCCTCATTCTGTTGAAATGAATGCTGTGAAGGGCTTTGCACGTAAACCTGTCTTTTTATTCAGCTCAGCTCGAGCTGTTTAATGGTTTAGGCTCATGGGAGGTGCCCTCAAGCTTTGAAAGCTGCCCGGCTGTTATATCCTTGGCAGGATCTAAACCATATAGCTGAGGCTACTACAGCAATGATCATTCAAACATCTATTGTTATGGTAAGTTTATTTATGCAACTGTACTTTTTTCACCTTCTCATCCTGATGGCCACTGCAGTCTGTCTTGTTCCTTTAGCCAGGTATTTCATGAGGGTTCTTCAGTAGACTCTTTCATTTCAGTGGTTTGTTAAACTCACCCCATGAACTTTCCTGTTCATTACACCTTTATTTATCATCACCACATATGGTGGCTGGCATCAGACTGTGTTACCTCAGCACATCCATTCATTCTTCCCCATCCCCCAGCCACATTGACCACAGATGCTTCCTGGCTGGGGTTGGGGGCACATTTCCAAGGGAAGATAGTTTGTGGTGCCTGCTCCCAGTTAGAGGATCATCTGCACATCATTGTGTCCTAGCACTTCAGGCTTTTCACGACTGCCTCCCCAAAGGGGTGATGTTGATCCAAACCAACAACATGGCAGTAGGCTGGCTTATAAACAGGCAAGGCAGAACTCAATCATAACCCTGTGTTGAGAAGCCATGAAGGGATTGACAGTGGGTGATATCCCTGCGGTGCTTTCTTTTAGCAACAGATCATGGGGTGACCCAACATTCTAGCGGACAAATTAAGCAGAGGCATTCTGATGCCTCAAGAGTGGTTCTTTAATCTATCAGTAGCTTAGCAGATGTTCAGCAGTTTTCTGTCTTTGACCCCTTTC
Organism: Protopterus annectens; assembly: GCF_019279795.1. Classification (NCBI taxonomy): domain Eukaryota; kingdom Metazoa; phylum Chordata; order Ceratodontiformes; family Protopteridae; genus Protopterus; species Protopterus annectens. The sequence goes on along the minus strand of NC_056725.1, from coordinate 1,534,970,193 downwards.
ATCATTAAATGTAGTAGGCTTTTTTGCCCTGACCCCACCCAAGGAGCAGTCACTGAGGGATGCTCTACCCCATACTTAGCCCTCCAGGTCTCCTTTACACTTAACCTCCAATGCCCTTGATAACCAGGTTTTTTCAGAAAGTGGCCCATTTCTGACTCAGACAAGGCTGCTTACACTTTCTGTTGCCTCATTTACTGTATCATTCATGGGTTCTGGATCCTATTCCAGATCTGATTTCCCATCCTTTAGGCCAGCCTCACCTAAATCTGAAATCCCCCAAGTTAAGTGCTTGGCACCCTCCAATTCTAATGATGTCCAGTGATCCCTGCTAGATCTCTGCATATCCCCTCTTCTTCTCAGGAACCTTGCACTAGAAGAATTTATGGTAGTTATGTGGTGAGGATTTACCATTTTTGCCACTTCAAAAACTTTAGACCGTTTCTCTGCTCTGCTGGATGCAATTTTTTAGATTTTCTAGCTAGTCTTTTCTGTTTTGGGGCTAGCTACTATACTATTAAAGTTCAGCTGGAGCCCATTTCAAATTTCCATGTAAGTCAAGACCATCTGCAAATTACTTCTTAAATATTGTCTAAAGCCATTTTGAAAGGTGCATTCCTTCACAGACATCCAGTGAGGGGTCCAGTCCCACCTTGGGACTTGTCTCTTTTTCAAGCCTTGACTAGAGCCCCCATCAAGCTTGTTGCTGCTGTGGGGTTAAAAGTTTTTCTTCTGAAAACACTCACTTTTCCTTATTGGCAGAAACTTCTACCAGATGAGTTTCTGAACTTTAGGCCTTTATCCTGTACCCTGCCTTACTTTATTTTTTCACAAAGACAAGAGGTTATTTGCAGTCCAAGTCTTTCTTGCCTAAAGTGGCCTCTGTCCAGTCTGTACCAGTCAGTTCAATTGCCATTTTTTTCCCCAAATTTCATTAATATGGGGGAATGCACACCTTATTGCTTGGATCTTTATTGTCATTTGCATTTTTATTTGGATAGGACCAAATATATCAGAAAATCAAACCAGCTGTTCATGTCTTTCTCTAGAGCTAAGCTTTGCAAACCAGTTTCCAAAGTAACTTTGTCCATATGGCTTTCTGACTGCATTTCTGTAGTTTATACCTCAAAGGGTTTATCCTACCTGTCAAACCTAAAGCAAATTCTACTAGAGTGGTTCTAATGATGATACTTGTGCAGCGGCTACCTGGTGAAACACTCATATCTTTGTGCTCCATTACAAATTTGATATTCAGTCCAGATCTAGGGCTTCTTTTGGGTCCACAGTTTTTTTAGAATATTCTTTCCTGATACTATCCAGTTTATCTGGGTGAGAACTTTGTTCCACAGGTTGAGGCAAACAGAAAAGAGAACATTGGTTCCAAAACTGTCTCAACCATCTCTGTCTCACTCTGTCTGTCCCCTTTTCATTTGTCACTGGTATTTTGTTGCTCTTGGTGGGCCTTGCAGACCAGTCTTAAGTCTGTTATTAAGACCCTTTAGTCTTAGCCTTACTTTCCTTTAGGAAGGTAGTTTATGTGGAGGTCAAACCTGATCTGAGGAGATGCAGAACATTATAAGAGAGGTGATGGAGCTTTGGTGAAAAACTTTTCAAAAGCAAACTTCACGTTACTTAAGACCGAGGTGGAAAGGTTCACATCCCCCATGCTAAAGGACAACGCTGTCCAAGCTGCCGAATCCCTTACAAAGGCACTCTATGAGCACCTGCAGGAATGCATGGTTTGTGCTATCCCAAGCAAAACCAAGATTCACTCCTCCAAGAAAAGGAAACCAGTCTGGTGGACCCCTGTCATAAACAAGCTATACAATAGAAGGAGGAAGCTAGTACAGAAAAGAGTAAAATCCCAAGAAGGATAGACATCCCTGATCAGTATCAGCAAGAAACTACGATCCCTCATAAAATCATCCAAGGCTAGCTTCGAAAGAAAAATTGCCAAGGACTCCAAAGATAACCACAAAGCGTTCTTTAGCTATGTCAAAAACGTAAGTGGAAACTCTCAGATCTGCTCTGAGTTAGTGCAGAATGGCACAAAATACACTGAACCGACTGATATTGCCAACATTCTGGCAGACAGGTTTAGTGCAAACATCACCCCCGTCTCACCCCCTAAAGGGCCCATAACCATACCAGAAGAATGTAGAGCCCTGGCAATCACTGACACACAGGTTAAAACATCCCTATCCAAGGCTAAAAACACAGCTTCAATGGGACCGGACGGAGTCCCAGGCTGCGTCTTACACGAACTCCAAAATGAACTAACCCCTCACCTAAACACACTGTTCAAACTCAGCCTCTCTACAGGCTACATACCCATAGAGTGGCGCACAGCAACAGTTATCCCGCTCCAGAAAGGTGGAGCCACAATACACTCCGGGAACTATCGCCCTATAAGCCTGACTAGCCTGGTCTGCAAGGCTATGGAGTGCATCATCATGGAACTCATTAACAGAGACATTGGGAACTTCCAAACATTGGACCCTACCCAGTTTGGCTTTGTTAAGGGCAGATCATGCCTCCTAAACCTGGTGGACTTCTTTGAGACAGTTACCAAGGCTTTAGATGAGGGAAAGGAGGTCCACACAGCATACCTAGACCTTGCAAAGGCTTTCAACACCATTCCCCATTCTGGTATTATAGACAAGCTCACCAGCCTGAACATAAACCCCTATGTCATGAGATGGGTTGCTAGTTGGATCACAGATAGAACCCACACGGTGAGAGTTGCAGGCTCAAGGTCCGACTCTAAACCGGTTACAAGTGGCGTCCCCCAGGGCTCAGTCCTGGGATCCCTCCTGTTCGGTATATACTTCTCAGAGGTACAGGCAAGTACAGGAGGACTATGGCAGACGAAGTTCGCAGACAACTGCAAACTAGGGGCCATAATTGAATCTCCGGCTGATACAGACATCCTCCAGAAGGGTCTCAGTGAGAAGGATACCTGGTGTCAAAATTATGGCCTCAAGCTAAATGCCAAAAAGTGCATAGTCATCCCCTTTGGAAAAAACAAAGTACCTGCGAACTAACACATAAGTGGTAGTCCCCTAAATACAGAAATTGAAATAAGGGATCTGGGGACCCAAGTACATAGTAATCTCTCCTTTGATAATCATATTGCCAAGGTGGTTAGAAAATCCTTCTATGTGGCCCACCTAATCACAAAAGAGTTTGCATCTAGAACAAAAGAGGTTATTGTGCCCCTGTACTCATCACTGATCAGACCCATCATAGAGTACAACTCCCCATTTGGGATGTTCCTTACAAGACACCTGCAACAGCTGGAAAGACCACAGAAGTACCTCACCAAGAGGATTACTGGCCTCAGACAGATGCCCTATGCAGTCCGACTGAAGAAACTCCAGCTGTACTTGGTTACATACCACCTACTCAGAGGTGATCTCTGCCTGACATACAAGGCCATGTCCAACCCAGAATGGATGGACATGCTCCACCTAAAAAAAAACAAATTCCTGAGAGCCACACGCTCTAGGGATCTAAACCTCACCATAACGATAAATAGGACTTGCTGGAGGGATAGATTCCTTTCCCGGAGACTCCCCATGCTTTAGAACAGGATTCCAATCTACATTAGGCAGAGCCTCTCACTAACACTCTTCAAGAGAAACCTTGACGAGTGGATGGGAAACATAAAATTTACCCCGGGGATCACTGCAGTGGCTCTGCTGGACAGAGGCACAGGGAACTAATGGCTTTGCTGGACAGAGGCACAAGGAACTAATCAAAAGGGGGCGGCGAAAGCCAACATATTTTGGTTAGGCTTACATATGCCCTCAGGCAGATAGCCTAGTACTTACCTATGAACCTTTGAACCTAAGATTATGAAGTGTCATACTTGGATCTGATCATCCACAGATTGAGATAGATGGAAGAAAACAACACAGATCTTACATTATGATAAGTATATAACTTTTGTTTGTACTTCTGTCAGACCTGTAACCAAGCAGAGTATCTTTGTCACTTGCATCAGTGTACGCATGCAGCTCAGGTCTGCCACTTCTTGGTGTGAATCATTTATGACTGTCAGTATAATTAGTGATAACAAATTTGTAATATTTTTAATTTTTTTTCTTTTCTTTTTTTTTTTTGATGAGTGAGATTGTAGTGTTTTTTCTGTGGTATAGCATCCTTTGGGTTAGTGTACTTAAGTAGCAGGGGGCATGGGCCCAAAACCATCCTGAGAAAATGCTTTAATGTTGAAATTAGATGTTATGTACTTACCATAACTTTGCATCTGTGTTGTCCATTTTCATTCTTCCTCACAAATGGAGTTGGATCCGACTCAGCTGCATACAGAAGACTTCTGATCCAATTCTCCAGCTCCTCCCTCTACCCATAATGCTCTGTTATCTCCCCAACCCCTCAGATCGACTTTGCTGCCTAATCTCCCAATTTATAATAGAGATAGATAAAGACATATGAAAATGTTAGGGCTCAAACCTGGAACTGAAAGGTTCTAATACAGTCTAATAGGTACTTCTAGGAGAGACAAGGTTGGGGGATGGATGGAAGGGAAAGTGAGGAAGAATGAAAATGGACAACATAGATGCCAAGTTATGGTAAATGCATAACTTCTAAATCTGATGTTATCCCTTTTCATTCTTCCTCAAAAAAAGGATAGAATCTCCAGCTATATAGCCCTTGGGAGGCCCTCATGGAAGGACATGCTGGAGTAGTGACGAACCAAAAGAAGCTCTGCTTCTAAAGGCAATGTCCAATTTGTAATGTGTAACAAAAGTGTGAGTCTTAGACCAAATGGCTGCAGCACAAATATCATCAATGGAAGTCCTTGATGTAAAAGAAGATGAAGCCATAGACCGAGTGGAATGAGCTCTAGGGGGTCATGGTAAATCTAATCCTTTTTGAGAATAAACCAATGAAATGCAATCAGTAATCCATTTGACTAGAATAAGTTTAGATAATGCCTGACCCAAGTGGCTAGGGGAAAAGCGTACAAACAGCTGATTAGACTTCCTGAACTGTTTTGTTCTTTGAAGGTAAAAACGTAACTATCTGTGCACATCAAGGAAGTGAAGGATGTATTCCCCTTTATTTGCAAATTTTGGAAAGAAGACTGGTAATTGGATGGACTGGTTAATGTTATTTTCCATCACCACTTTATGAAGAAAGGAAAGATTGGTCCATAGATATACTCTGTCCTTATGAAAAATAATGTAAGGAGGCTTAGCTGATAGGGTCTGAAGCTCAGCAATTCTTTTTGCTGAAGAAATAGCCACAAAAAGATAATTTTCCAGGAAAGAAACATCATATCGTATTTGTCTGCCGGCTCAAAGGTTTTCTGAGTTAAACCCTAAAGAACCACAGTAAGGTCCTAAGGAGGAAAGGGGTCCTTTATTGGAGTATGAGGAGACAGACTCCCTTTATGAAGGCTTTACACAATCTGGACGAATCCAGAGAAAGGGATTTGTTTCCAGAATGGAAATTAGAGATTGCTGCCAACTGAAGCTTAATAGCAGAAAAACAAGTCCCTTCTTTAAAAAGAGTTGTTAGGAAGAGAAAAATAGCCAAAAATGGGTGCTGAAAAAGGATCAGTATTCTGGTTGGAAGCCCAAATAGAAAATCTTTTCCATTTGCTTCTCTCATGAACTGGGGAAGCAAGCTTGGACTGTTTGTTACTGGAAGAGGAGAAATCATGTGGTCAGTTTGAGTGCTTGGAGATTGGGGTGTTGAATTCTCAATGGATAGCACAGAAGATCCTGAGTGGGTTCCAGTATCCATGGGGGTATCTCAGGTGAGACCAGAGGAGGGGGAACCATAACTGTCAAGGCCAGAAGGGGGCAATGAGGATTACTGAGCTCTTCAGCCTGCTTGCTTTCTGTAAGAACTTTGGAATCAGTGGAAGAGTAGGGTTCATAAGTTCATAGGTATGTACTAGGCTAATGGCCCTGAGGCCTTTACAAGCCTAGCCTATAGGATTACCCTGGCATCGTCCCACCCGACCTTAGTTCCCAGTGACTCTGTCAAGTAGAGCCACTGGAGTTATCCCCAAGGTGAATTTTGTATTTCCAATCCACTCATCAAGATTTCTCATGAAGAGGGTAAGTGAGGTGCTCTGCTTGACATGTATGGGAAGTCTATTCCATAGCATGGGCAGTCTCCGGGTTATGAACCTGTCCCTCCAGCACGTTTTATTAATTGTGGTAATGAGGTTGAGGTCTCTGGAGCATGTGGCGTGGAGGGATTGGGATTTCTTTAGATGTAGCATTTCTAACAGAGCTGGGTCAGACATGGCTTTGTAAGTCAAGCAGAGATCGCCTCTAAGTTGGCTATATGAGACAGAGAATAGTTGGAGTTTTTGAGTCTGCCCATGTAGGACAAGTGTTTAAGGCCTAGGATCCTCTTTGTGAGGTACTTTTGCGGCCTCTCCAGTTCTTGCAGGTGTCTAGTGAGGTACATGCCAAATGGGGCATTGTACTCGATGATTGGCCTAATAAGGGAAGAGTAGAGGGAGACAATGACCTCTTTCTTCCAGGAAACGTTGGGCAAGTGTATTGATACAGGAATAGTTTTCCCAGTTAATGGAGTGGTAGTTGAAGTCGCCCAGTATGAGAATGTTAGGTTGGACCCTAATTTCCTCCAGGGTGCTTAGAAACGTGGGGTGTGAGTCTTGAGACATGGTTGGGGATCTATAGCAGGCTACGACCTGAATCGCTGTCTTACCCATTGTTAGCTCCACTTGAAGTATCTCTGATGCGTTATGTTGGGCTACCAGTCTGGAGGTGTGCACATCCTTTAAGAATATGGAAACACCACCGCCTTTGGAGCTTCAGTCCATATTCTGGGGCTGAAAGGTGTGGAATGAGTTATAGCCTGGTACTGCAGGGGTGCTTTCTGCTACCTTGAACCAGGTCTCTGTTACAGCACAAATGTCGATGTTCTCCATTTTAAGGAGTGCTTTGAGTGAATGCATTTTGAGATTTAGACTTCTAGCGTTGAGCAGCATGACTCTCAGATTGCATTTGTTTGTAGCTGTTACGGTGGTAATTTGGTCTTTGGAACACCACTTAAAAAAAGCACTATAGGTGAGGCAAATAGGTCACAACAAGGCTGTCCCCAGCAGCTGAAGATTATATTCACTACTTATTGATTGAGAGACCACTCATGAGGCATCAGAATGGGGCTGCTGAGATTGGGGAATTCTCAATGGATGGGAGAGAAGATCCTGAGTGGGTTCCAGTATCCATCCAAAGGTAGTGCGTTGGTTTTCCCTGGGATGTGTATTGCAGTGAGAAAACAGTCTGAAGTAATCACCCATTCCCACAACCTCATGGCCTCTCTGCACATGGAATAAGATCGGGTTCCTCCTTGTTTGTTGATGTACCAAACTACTGACATGCTGTCTGTTTAAATTGCAATAGTCTCTAGAGGGAGAACATCCTGAAACTCTTGCAACACTAGAAGGACTGCTCTCGTCTCTAGGATGTTGATATGCAACTTGGTCTCCAGTGGGGACTACAGACAATGGACCACCTTTCCCAAGATAGCCCCCCCCCCCTCCTTAATTGGGAAGCACCCATAGTCACAGTGCCAAATGGGAGCAGAAGGGTAAGTGGTCTTCCCAGAAACAGGTCATCGGACTGAATCCACCAGTGAATAAGACGTTTACAGATTGGGGTGAGTCTTATGGGAAATTATAAAGGCTGGTAAAGTATGGTCCTCTGTACCACCAAAGTCCATTGAAGGATTTACATAAAGAATCATGCTAGAGGGACTAGAAGCATGGCAGCTGACATCGACCCAAGAGATTGTAGTACTAATCGTACTTAAGGAGACGGGTGGGAGAGTAAAGCCTGAACTTGATGTCTCTAGGATGTGATGTGATGGAGAGGGAAGGAAGCCACCTGAGTTCTAGTATTCAAGAGAGTTCCTATAAATTTCAGGGCCTTTACAGGGACTAAGTTTGACTTGGTATGGTTTATTGAGATGCCTAAGGTGTTGGAAACCTGGAGCAAGTAGTCCCTGGTTTGTAGAAGTTGGTGCTTTGATGGGGTGGTGAGGAGCCAATCGTTGAGATGTGCAAACATTTGGAATCCGTTGACCCTCAAGTAAGTTGCCATGACTGTCATGCATTTGATTTTAGTAAATCCCCTGGGGGCTGTGGTGACTCCAAAGGGCAGTACTCTGAATTGGTAATGATTGGCTCCCAGCCAAAAGAATAGATGTCTCCTGAATTACCTGTCTATTTTTATGTGATAGTATGCATCCTGGAGCTCTATAGAGCACATCCAATCATTCTTGCACAGAAGAGGTAGGACAGACTGAGCCATAAACATTTCTAACTTTGTCTTCTTTGCATACTGGTTTAAGTTGCTTAGATCCAAAATAGGTCTTAGGTCCCTGTTTTCTTTGACACTAAAAGGAAGCAGTAGTAAGTTCTGAATCCTATCCGGTCAGGTGGGACCACCTGGATGACTCTTTTGTTGAGCGACTTTTGTATTTCTAGTGCTGCATCTTCCGTCTGACTGGGTGGAATGTCAGAACGTTTCCTCTTTTGGATGGAAGAGGAAAGGAAAATGGTATGTAGTAACCTCTGGATATGATTCTTAGCACCCATGAGTTTTTTGTGATATTTGTCCATGCATCTAGGTACAAAGAGAAATGACCCCAGCTGCCTTCAGAGGTGGACAGTTGGGCAATGTTTCAGGAGTGTCGATAGGGCCTATTGGAGAAGGACTATCTGAAGCCCAGATTCTGCAGGCCCCCTCTGCCTCTGGGATGATGCCTTCCATTAAAATTTCCTCCTCTGCCTCTGGAGGAATTATCCCTGTGTAAAAGGTCTCTGAGATTTTTGGAACCACATCTTCTTACCACCTTGCTGGTTTCCAGAAATGTCCATTGAGGGGTAGAAAACATGATGCCTGTGGCAGACAGAGCCTTTCCTTCTTGTTTGCTGTGGGTAAGTGTGTCTTTAACTGATGGCCCGAACAAGGAAGAGCCATCAAAGGGGGTGTGATATAGGGAATTATTGCCAGCCCAGCTTTCTGGAATTTTGTAAATAATTCTATTTCATTTGTAAATATTGATATGATTTCTTCAGAACTGTATGTTATGAACTGAGCTAAAATGTAACCACAGCATGCCCTGCTGACTTAGAACAGAAATGCATATAAACTATATACCTGTGGAAATGTATGATCTGATGTCATTAATCTTCACCTAATCCTTGACAGTGGTTCGGTTCCGAACCCTCGGAACCGACTCAGCCGTATCTTTCCTCTCACGCTGTCCAAACTCACGAGCCAGGTCCTACCCATAATGCTCCTTATAGAGATTACCTCAGATGTTGTTTGCCGCTTCGCAGACCAGACGTGTTTGTTCCATCTCTCGAGCTTTGGCAGTTAAATATTAAGAGTTTTCAATTTCTTCTTTAACTCTTTACCATTTTTATCTTTATTAGTACTTCTATCTGCCTCCATCCTTCTAACTAATTTACGTCTTACTATTACTGTTGGTAATCTGTCCCTTACTATAGTTGATAAGTTCTCCTTATATTTATACCGTCGAGGTATCTGTTAATACCATAGTTGGTATTATTTTCCTTTTCTTCCTTTAAAAAAAAAATCTTTATATGTCCTTCCTTATCTCATCGTTGATAATGGCGGACCAAAAAGAATCTTCCTCAAAACCTTCAAAGGGTACCTCAGGATTCAAGAGGTGTAGGAAATGTGAGGGTAAAATGCCCAACTCAGATGGGCACACTTTATGTGTTTATTGTCTTGGCAAGATTTACCTGCAAGAAAATTGCGTGATTTGTCACAGGTTCTCCTCCCATACGTTGACGGAAAGGAAGAACAAACTTATTTTAAAAGGACTTTTGAAAGCTTTTTTTGACGAGGCCATTTCTGGTTCCAAGGAAAAAATTAGTGATACAGGAACTTCTTCCTTCCATGGTTCGAAGAAAAGATCTTCCTCGGTTCTGAGTGCTGTGGAACTGACTAAAAAATTTTCAAAACTTTCCTCAGTACCGAAGAGTTCATCAGCACCAGAGGACCTGTCTACACCAACAAAATTGGCTTCAGAGCAGACAGCCGCCTCCACATCGGTACCAACAGATCAACCGGTACCTATGATACTGGAGCTGCCTGTGCTCCCAAGAACTTCTTATTCCCCTTCTGTGGACCCTTTCAGAGTTACCCCTTTTGTGGAAGTAATATCATCTAGATCTCCCTCCACGGCATCGGTGAGGTCGACTTAGAGTCTATCGGAAGCTGATATTATGAGGCTAGTGAATCAGCTACTTGTGGCGAGAAGATTACCTTTGGTTCTAAACCAATCCGCCATCTAAACTGTATGTCCTATGACCCCCTCACACCCTCCTCCTCCAACTCTACATGAGCCTTTGGAGCCTTCGATCCTGACACTTCCGGCCCTGACTGACTCGGTTCCAATAGCTTTTTCATCTTTGGCTCCAACAACTGTCTTGAATATCTCTGAGCCTTCGGCACCGGAGACCTCCCAGGGCGGGACTCTGTGGTCGGTTCTGAGATGCATGATACTTTTTTTCAGTTCCCTCTGAGCCATCTGTGCCTTTCGGTGCCACGGCCCTTGTAGTGCCAACCCAGGCTCCTGATCCAGGGGCGGTCTCCTCGGTGCAGGGTGTGACCCCGATTCTGAAGCAGTTTATTTTGGTTCCAGGCTCCCATCCCTATACGGGGGAACCTGCCTTTCGGATTATGGAGAAGGCATTATCCATTGGGGATTCTCAGTCCTTGCCATCCCTGTCGGGACATATTTCTTTCTTCTTACTCTCGACTTGGGCTACCATTGGTCTCATTCCCTGGACAGAGGGCACAAAAGTCCCAGGTGAATCCTATTTTAGTGGTCTCCTCTTCGTAAACTTCCCCGGAGCATCCCCCCGAGGAAGTCCCTGCAAAGAGGAAGTGCAAGAGGAAGCACCTGGACTCCCTGGAAGAGTCTTATACCGAAGCTACTGACTTCGATGAAGGGGAAGGTTCCCCCAGGTCACCCCTGATATTTCCTTCAGGGACATCCTAGAAATCCTGAAGCAGAAGGGTGGCTGGTTGTCCACCCAGCCTTCCTCGGAAGAATCAGTATACCTGAAGGATTTTTGTACCCAACCCTCCACTTCTTGGATCTCTCTGCTCGCTTACGATCTTATCAAACTGGTTGCTCAGCAGGCGTGGAAGACACTCGACTCCATAGAGCCAACCCCAAGAGACCTGACCGTATACTATCAGCACCAAAAGAAGAACCACATTGGTCTAAGGGAATTCCTGTTGTTTGCCATGGCGGTAGCAGCTACCACCAAGTGGGAACTCATGGAAGAGAGTCCTACTATCCATCCTCCTAACAAGGAGTCTAGGATGTTGGATAGATTTGGGAAGTGTGTTTATGCTTCAGTGACTTTCACTCCGAGGTTGTTGAATTATATGGTACATTTTACCAGATTACATAGAGATTTGATTAAAGAACTTTCAAATACTCTCTCTGCAGAAGTAGCTGAAGAGGTCCCTGACAAAGTTTCTTCTCAGCTTGCAACTCTGGAGTCTATTTCCAGTTTGTCCGTGAGGCTCATAGCACATGCAGCTGAAGGGACGACCAGGGCAGCGGGTTCAGGTGTAGCCATTAGAAGGCACTCCTGGATGCGCTTATGTGACTTTTTGGAGCCATTTAATTTATCATTAGTCAATGCTCTTTTTGACGGATCTACCCTTTTTGGCCCAAAGGTTAAAGATACTCCAGCCAGAAGTGAGCAAGATGTTTCTGCTGTAGGCATATGTTTCTCCACCCCTGAGAGACCTTACTCAAGGAACCAAAGGAGTGGGAGACTATGGGTTAGAAAATGCAATGGGCCTTTCCACAACTCATGAGGTAAAGACTTCCCCCAGGGCAGAGGGGGAAGCATCGGAAGATGCCGCCCTAGGGGTAGAAATAGACCACAAAATCAGGGATCCAGAGAATCTTTCTCTGGCACTTCCTATCAGCATCCCTGAAAGGATGCCCGATTGCCTTCCTCTGGAGGCAGTCGAAGGACGATTATCCCTGCACCTACCAGCCTGGCAATTAATAATTTCGGACAAATGAGTGCAAGGAATAATATCCAGAGGCTACCAGATTCCACTATCTGTAACTCCTAAAGCCCAGAAAAAAAACCCAGATGTTCCACCCAACCAAAGGGAATCTGCAGTCTTAGAAATTCAAAAACTGCTCAAAAAAAGAGTCATTCAAAAATTCCCACCAGACCAAACAGGATCCGGGGTTTACTCAAGATTCTTTTTAGTGCCCAAAAAAACAGGGGACTGGAGACCCATATTGGATCTCAGCCAATTCAACAAGGCTGTTCAACAAACCAAATTCCGGATGGAAAAAGGCAACTGGATGTGCTCTATAGACCTCAAAGATGCTTATTACCATATAAAAATGGAACAAAGCTCCAGGAGGTTCCAATGCTTCTGGCTAGGAGCCAGTCATTACCAGTTCAGAGCACTGCCCTTTGGACTCACCAAAGCCCCAGGGTGTTTACGAAATGCATGGCAGTGGTTGCAGCTCACCTCAGACTGCAAGGTTTTCGAGTCTTTCCGTACCTCGACGACTGGCTCCTCACCACTACCACCAGGCGTCGCTTAGAACAGGCAAGAGATTACACCATGAATGTTTGCACATCTGTAGGCATTTCAATAAATCTCGAAAATTCCAACCAGCAGCCTTCTCAGCAATTGGATTTCATAGATGCTCATCTAAACACTGTCTCAGGAATAGCATATCTTCCTCCAGAGAGACTACAAAGTATCAGGGCCCTAGTCAGACAAATTCTCCAAAGCAACAGAGTCCCAGCAAGACTTATCCTTTAAACCATAGGTTCAATGGCAGCTTCAATCACTCTGGTTCCTCTAGCAAGGTTTCATTTGCGAATACTACAGTGGCTACTAGCAACTCAATGGTCTCTGATTCACCAGCAAATGTCTTACTTAGTCTTGATCACCAACCATTGCAAACAAGACCTCAAATGGTGGCTTCACTCTGACCAAATTCTCTTGGGCCGACCATTCACCCTCCCCCAGCCCCAAGCCATAGTGACCACGGATGCTTCCCAGATAGGGATGTGGGGAGGCATTATCTGGGAAAGACAGTTCAAGGCACATGGTCCCAATTGAAGGCCAATTTGCACATCAACTTTCTAGAAATTAGGGCAGTGCTATTAGCGTTGCAAGCATTCCAGGATACCCTCCTTCTAGGGACAGTTGCAATTCAGACAGACAACATGTCGGTAGTCTGGTACATCAACAAACAAGGGGGAACTAAATCTTACCCACTATGTTGAGAGGCACTCAGAGTTTGGCAATGGGTGATGTCTTCCAACTGCTTTCTGATAGCAACGCACATTCCGGGAAGTTCCAGTGTGATAACGGACAAATTAAGCAGGATAATTCTTATGCCTCATGAGTGTTTTCTGAACCCTGTAATGGCGAACAGGATTTTTCGCCGTTGGGGCCAACCTTGCTGCAGCCTATTTGCTTCTCCCCTGAACAACAAGTCCAGAAGTTACTTTGCCCTAATTCCCCCTCCAGGGGAGTCATCCAGAGATGCTCTTCTCCACAGTTGGCCTCCTGGTCTGTTATACGCTTTTCCCCCCATTCCTCTAATCTCACAATTCCTAAAGAAAGCCAAAAGAATGAAGAATTCAATAATCCTCATTGCCCCATTCTGGTCTCAACAAGTTTGGTTTCCCTTCCTTTGGCTTTATCTGTTACAGAAACCATGGATCCTGGACCCAGTTCCAGATCTACTAACTCACCCAGAGGGCATGGTTCACCCCAGTCTTCGACACCTCAAGCTCACTGTATGGCTTCTCCAATTCCCATGATTGCCAGGCATCCTTCTCTTTCTTCCCCCGTCCAACATATTATTATTGCACACCACAAACCTACTACTAGAAAACTCTACTTGTGCAAATGGAAAAAAATTACCAAATGGGCCTTGAATAAAGGGCTTGACCCCTTTGCTGCTCCCATCCAAGACGTCCTAGATTTCCTAAACACTCTTTTTCAGTCTGGTTCCTCTGCTTCTATGATAAAGGTTCATCTAGCAGCAATTTTGAATTTTCATTAGGGTTGGAATAATTCTTCAATAATGTCTCACAAACTTTGTAAAGCCTTCTTGAAGGGGCTCTTCCTACTAAAACCCCCTTTTAAAGAACCAGTTCCCCCATGGGATCTAAGTACTGTCCTTCATGCTCTAACTAAGGCCCCTTTTGAACCGTCAGCATCTTGTCATTTGAAGTACTTATCCTGGAAGACTGTATTTTTGGTAGCAATTACTTCTTTCTGCAAGAAGGGTTTCCGAACTGCAAGCCCTATCATGCAAATCACCCTACTTGATCTTTCATAAAGACGGAGTGGCATTGAGAACAAATCCCTCCTTTCTACCCAAGGTAGTCTGAATCCAATATTAATCAGTCGTTACATTTACCAAATGTTTTCCTTAATTTTTCCAACAAGGGATAATATGCACTTCATTTACTAGACGTGCACAGACAGTTACGTTTTTATCTTCACAGAACAAAAGAATTTTGAAAATCAGATCAGTTATTTATAGCCTTTTCACCCCTTCATATGGGCTATTCAGTTACTAAGGTTACTTTAGCTGAATGGCTGAGAGACTGCATCACATTCATTTATCAATCTTAAGGACTTCAACTCCTCAAAACAGTTCAAGCCCACTCAACAATAGCTGTTGCGACATCAGCAGTGTTTCATGCCAGAGCTTCTCTAGATGACATCTGTGCAGCAGCCACATGGTCTTTTCATCATACCTTCATCACCTATTACAAATTAGACCAGGTCTTGAGGAGTCAAGCATCCTTTGGCTCTATGGTGCTTCGGAATATTCTTCCATGAGACCTCCCAAGGCTAAAGTAGCTGGGGATTCTGTCCCACTGTCAGGGATTAGGTGAAGATTAACAACATCAGATAAAGAAGTTATGTCTTACCATAACGTTCCATCTGTGTTGTTCATCTTCACCAATCCTTGACATACCCACCCGCCTTCCCCCACCCTAAGACTCTTAGTGGATCTCTTTAGTCCTGATCTATTTTCTCATTAAGGACTCATATCTGGCCTCGTCTCTATTTCTCTATTTTATCTATATTAAACCATTGTATTTTCTGCTATATATACTATCATCTGGCAAACTCGATCTGAGGTAATCTCTGTTTGGAGCATTATAGGTAGAGCCTGGCTCAAGAGTTTGAAGAGCACAAGCTGAAAGACATGACTGAGTCCGTTTTGAGGGTTCGGAACTGAATCCACTGTCAAGGATTGGTGAAGATGAACAACACAGATGGAACGTTATGGTAAGACATAACTTGTTTTTTTAACAGTAGAAACTAGAACATAAAAGGGTTAACTTGCAAAGCTTCAAGAAAATAAGTTGAAATTAAGTTGCTTTACGATTGTGCTATAAAAGTTCTGTCTCAGTTTCAGTGTAGCTGACACAATGTCTAGAGCTAAAAGTTTTTGTATTGTCTTGGAAGAGAAGTATTTACTAGGATTAAAATGAAAAGTGTTTTATTGTTTTACAACTTCCAAGATTTGAAAATATCGGAAAGGTATGTATTTTTAACACAGAGATGTTAAATTCTGCTAGTTTCTGTTTTAGCCTGGGAACTGAAGTCAGGTGACAAAAAGTGATGTCATCCAAGCTAACCCAGCAATAATATTTGATATTGATTTAAGAACTCTCTCAGAGAGAGACTGTGCATTTTGTATTTTGTCTTGGACCTAGCAAGAACATCCACTCATCATCATCATCATCTGCACCTGTCTTGCTCTGTACATAAGAATTAGGGCATAGCATCTCTTTTAGATATAGATAGGAATATAGTAAATATTAGTTTAGATGTTTTCTTTAGTTATTTGAGACTGTCCTGCAATGTTGTTTTAAAATATTTCCTGTGATTTTGAACTCTGAAGTTGTGTTGATTGACTGAGTATTGTCTTGTTCTTTTATTATTTATTATTAAATATATTTAAACCTATCTTTGTGGTTGATATTTGTGAGACACATTTAAGCTCTGAGAGTACTTGCATATGTATTTGGTGGCACTGTACAGGCCACATCTAAATAGCCTTGCAAGTCTTGGTCAGACTATCATTTGGATTAATAGTAACATTACACAGTAGGATCGGACACCCTTTGTAAGGACCTTATATAGCTGATAAGTAGGGGTTGGTGGCAGTGGAAACTACCGTATAGTCTGGGAAGAATGAGGCATAGCCAGTAAACATGTGCCAGCCTTCCACAGGTGTGTGTGTGTGTGTGGTGTGTGTGTGTGTGTGTGTGTGTGTGTGTGTGTGTGTGTGTGTGTGTGTGTGTATGTGTGTGAATGTGAATGTGTGTGTGTGTGTGTGTGTGTGTGTGTGTGTGTGTGTGTGTGTGTGTGTGTGTGTGTGTGTGTGTGTGTGTGTCTGTGTGTGTGTGTGTATAAATGAAATTTCAAAGTGTGTGTGTGTGTGTGTGTGTGTGTGTGTGTGTGTGTGTGTGTGTGTGTGAGCTACTTGGGCAGGGACACAAAACACTGGTTGGACAGAGAGAGTGCTGGAGGTCTTGGCTGGGCCCCTCAGCTGAGATCTTAACCCTATAGCTGTGCCAGTGGAGAGTCTTATTGGGGATCTGGAGAAAAAAGGAGAAACCAGCCCCAGACTGACTGTGATATCTGTGTGCTGTTAAGGAAAATTGCACTCTACTGTGTGTGTACTTGTCATCCTCCCAGTGTGTACACCCCCTAGCTGTTGCCAATGGTGAGGATAGAGGCTCCTTGATTACTGGGCCAGTGCAGGGGCGTCACAGGGGACATTGACAAAGAACATCTTAAAGCGCTCTGCAAACTCACATAGACTCATCCAAGCATGTCTCCTAATGGCTGTGCCTGAACTTGCTGCTCATGATGCACCCTCCCTTTGTTTAATCTCTCTGTAGCGGAGTAAAGTGTGCCAAGTAGTTTAACAACTTCAGCAAGAATGTAGCTGAGGCGTACACTCACTTTCCAAATCTGTCCATCGCTCTGGACTTCCTGTTCAGTGGATGGACAGAGAAACTTTGTTCAGCCTGCTCATTCTTGGCGGCTGCCACCATCACTATAGCATCAACTGGGACTCCCTTGCTCCAGTGGGGTCTACCAGCAGGAGGGACCAGAAATGTGTCTGGACACTTGGAGATAGGTTCTACACTGTCCGGTTCCTTCTAAGCCTGGCGGAAAACCAAGTCAATAAATTCATCTGCCTGGGGGTAACCCAAGACATAAATGGTCCAGAAACGAAAGCCTCCAGAAACACTGACTCTTCAGGAGAAGGAGATTGAGAAGTCCAGCCATCTTCTGTTTGAGGATTTCAAAGATATCTCCAAAGGAGATGTCATTGGGTGGTGATCTGTGGGATCCTTCTCCCTCATCAAAATCAGTGTCTTCCGTGAGAGACTCCATGGGTAAGTATGTGTGGCTCCTCTTACACATCCTCTTCTGAGGAACCTCCACTCTGGGGTGTTCTGGAGAGGTATCAGAAGAGGGGGGAAATTCCTCTAGGGGAACTATCTGGAGACACCCCAAAACTGGCTGTCCCTGTGGAACAGGTCTGTTGGGCTCAGAGCTTGGAACCAAAGATGGGAGGTGAGTGGGATCTGAGATAAGAGAAGACGGTTCTCTGTATAGACTGAGAAAGCACTTTCTACCATCTTGAATACGGACAGACCAGGGGAAACCTCTCCTCCTCTCCATGGAGCCAAAGTCTCCAAGGAAAGACGGTTGGGGCTGCCCACGGATCCAAGCCTCATGGGGAAAATCAGATCCAAGCTGTCAAGCCCCAAGACTCCGAGGGGAAGGGATATTTCCAATAAAGTTGGGACCAAACCCAACCCCTGGACCCGGCACTCACTCTTGGTTCCAAGACCTACTCTGATCCAAGGGTATCGGAGTAGAACCAGTCAGGAACACCATCAGAGTCGAAGAAGGTTCTTTCCTTGGATACAACTCTGAACCTGTTGGGGATCTCATATCCTGGGACTCTGAAACCACCAGTCAAATCAGAGAAGAAGAGAGGCTGGACTTAGCAGGTACACTCACGGATCCATGAGGGGATGGAGCTGGCAGGACCCCCATCTGGATCTGAGCCCTGAGAAATTTCTGCATCATCCTATCCATCTGCTTCTGTCAAACTCCTTGAAAACCTGGAAGATGCTGTGGAAGAGGGTCTAGAGTGTTTCCTCATGGTACGAAAAAGATGAGTGGGTAGGAAGGGAGAAACAGGTTTCAGAGCATACTGTGGAGTATGTCTTTTGTGTGTTGAACTTGTTGTGAGATCTGAAGACTTAGGATCTGAAATAGAGGTAGAAGGTAAAGGCGAAATCACAATAGGAGCCAAACCTTTTGGATCCGATGAAGACTTTGGATCCAAAGGTGGCCCAAGAGACTTCAGATCCAAAATCTTCCTAATCTTTTTTAGTGGCTCCGAGGAATCCCTTGGGGACATCTGATGAGATCTTTTTCTAGAGTCTGAGGAAACATTTGAGTGCTTTGGAGGGGGTTTGATCCCCCAGAAGAAGCAAGTAGCAAACCTTTTAATATCAGTTTATTACACCTGGCTGACAAAAGCCCTTGGATTAAAAGTGGTGCAAATGGAACAAGGAGAGTCAAGATGATCAGCTCCCAGGCAATAGATGTACTTTTTATGGGCATTTGAGTTCAGGATCTTATGCCCACAAGATACATAGGTTACTACTAGGCTAACTGCCATTGTAGCTAATTTTAAGCCTAGCCAATTGCCCCATGTGAGAATCAAATCCTGCACCTTGTGTCTATAAGGTAAACACCTTAACCATTAGGCCACCCTCCCATAAGTGCAATTTTTGAAGCCAGTAGGTTTGTCTGACATAAACCTAAAAGGAAAAGGTTAGCAGTAACAGAGTATTAAATAACAGTGTTTTGTTCTTTTTTTTTTTTTTTTTTTGTTAAACAAGAACCTGAGAGAGAAAATGGAATACCTGAAAAGGGTAATAAAGGAAATAAAAAAGAGATGTACCAGCAATGGCATCTATACTATGAGAAAAGGTTAAGAAGATAATAAATAAGACAGAGAAACCCTAATGCCAGCTACAACTACAGAAGGAGGAACAGATTGAAACAGCTACCAGTTCAAAGAAAAACAGGGAAGAGAGTTTTAGAAAGAATTTGAGTTATAACAAGAAAAACACTTCTTACTAAACTCGAGAATACAACCTCCATCTCATCATGCTGGTGGCAAATGAGATCTAAAGAGTTGTGGAGAGAATAGAGCATTATGAGTCTCGAGAATTGGATCCAAAGTCTTATGTATGCGGCCGAGTCTGATCCGATCTCATTTGTGAGGAAGAATGAAAAGCGGCAACATCAGATCACCAAGTTTCAGTTGCTGCTGTTTTACTGCCCAGGACCTGGTAATCTTACTTCAGTATATTGATCACTAATGAAATGAACTTGAATTGTAGAGCCAGCTCAGGAAGTATGTGGGCAGAAATAATTCTCTAAGAATAGATGGCTAACAATTTGTTTTCCTTTCACCATGAAATATGAAGGTATAAAAGATACCAAAGAATGCTGTTTTAAGTGACTTTCTAATTGCATCATCTACTGTTACAAGAAGTGCAATAAAACTCTGCAAAGTTTTTCTAAAGCACATTGTAACAATGCTGTCTTATCATCCATGGTTGCCTTTCATGATACTTTCTTGAATGATAATTATGCATTTACTACCAGGTCATCCTGAACAAGTTTGCACAGCACAGCAAGATGGATCCTAATGTCTTTTGGGGTCATGTTTATGAAGAGTATGATTCCTGGGGACAGATTGAGCTGGCACTGTCATAATGATTTCTGCAGCCACAGTTATGTGATACTTGCTAAAAAAAGAAATACTGATATGTTGCCATCAGAGTTATTACAATGGCCACTGAGGCTGGAAGCCACTCGCTGAAGTCCAATTGGCTGCAGACAAACACATTACCACTGATGCTCTGTGACCTATAGAATGCATGTATTCCTTAGTATCAAAAGTGATAACACTATAAGTCTGTTATCATGTTGCCAGTCATCCTTCCCATTATGCAGCTGCTTCAGCAATCATCGATCATTTCCCAAATAGCTCACTGTCTTGTAACAGTGTGCTGTATGAGGTAGTTTCACCCTTCGCTACAACTGTCTATATATCGTGCAGCCCCGGACATACCTATTGTAAGTGCTGAACCCTGAATTGCATGGGCATGCTGACGTGTACACCGTCACAGAAAAACGTGTCCCATGATGATGACACTGTTGCCACCTGCTGAATGACAGATTTGTTAAATACACAGGATGGTATTGCTGATATCTTTGAACAGTGGCAATAGGGACTTTGAGCAGATGGCTTTCCACTGTGGTTGGGTTGATCATGCCAATGGCCACACACAAGGAATTGTAAAAAAGTTAGGGGAGGATCAGCATAAGCTGGATTTGTAAGTAGAGTTCCATCTGCATGAAGTAACCCACTCCTATTTTTCTTGATGTCTTTTTGCTTGGACCGCAATAGGGGAGGCAGGACAGAGCAAGAATTATGGGATAAGAGAGGAAGAGGGGTTAGCTTCCTGGAAAATTATATGCTGATCTGTCCTATGACCTGCTGCATAATGGATCCTGCAACCAAACTACGTAATGAATAACAGCTCTAGTGAATACTTATACCTTTTTTTTTCCTGAGCATGAGTGAAAGAGTATATGATAACTGAAACTCAAGACAGTCTATTTTTCTTGCTGCATTGTCATAAAGATTTTGTTTGTTTATTCATTTAGTGTCTGTTGGTTGGTTTGTTAACTGGGGTACTAGAATGATCCACAAGTTCCCACTGAGGCATTGCCCATGACAATGCAGTAAGACCACATTTAATAACAGTTTGCATTAGATACAGCTCATGCAAAAAGTGTACATTTCAATATACAATAATCAGAACAGCGGTATATTTGTGATTTATAAAGTATTTTATTCCTTATATTTGAAGACTAATATAGAAAATTATTATTATCGAAGAATGAATGGCTTAATGATGCAAAGAATTACATCTGTATCTGCCTTGTAATATATTTTTTTATTATACTGTAGTAACAGCTCAGCTTCCAGGACCAAGTGGATACTCAGGAGGAAAAGTTATCTTTATCGACACTGAAAACACTTTGTATCCTTTTTGATTATTGTTTTACTGTTAATGTCTTTTCACAATATAAATGTGGAATTACAAAATTAAACTTGTTTGCAGGGAATATATCATAACGATTATTTCGAGACTTACCATGCCAGCAAGGACTGAAACAAGTAAGAACACAAACCTGTGGTGTTCCATTGGGATCAGTACCCTACCTTATTAAACAAACTGAGATAAAATAAAATTGAAAAGCTGGACTGACCATGTTCTAGCAGAAATACACACTCTCACTCTCTCTCTCTCTCTCTCTCTCTCACACGCACACACACACACACACACACACACACACACACACACACACACACACACACACATTGTAAATAAACGGAGAATGTAGTTGGGGGGTCAGCAGATCTTGTTTTGAGGTGGCTGTTGAAGTCATTCCCAATATTAGGAATTATTTTACAAGAGCATTGGTCAGTAGTATTCATGTGATTTTTTCCAGCAGCCTTACAGCCTATGTCAACATTATGCCATCTTCTGCATTTGGTATGTAATGTTTGTTGCACTGTATTCTTTTCATGTTTTTTTTTCAAAGATTGGAACTTGAACTGTGTGATTTTTATTGTAAGGCAGATTTTGCATAAGATTCTTGTAGTAGTACACAATCTCAGGTCTCTACCACAGTCTTCTGTCACTGATTTTTATGGCTCATAAGTTGAAACTCTCCTAGGTGGTGTCATTCCATTACCTACATTGGTATATAAGGAAAAATTCTGCACATGTAAATTCATTTTTATTGGTATCTATTATACATATTGATAAATTGACAGCCCACCTGATGAAAGTCAGGGCATTACTCTCAAACCAGTTAAAACACTTGAAAACAAATGGTTGGCATTTCAATCACACACAACTGAAACAACTTGCAGGTCACAATAAAAGTCTGGCAAACCTAAACATGCCAAAACAAAGTGAAAACATTATGATCTGAAGTAGTTGACTTCATTTGGTCTTCAACCTGTGGGTATTCGGATCCTAATTGGATCCGAAACCGCCGCATCACTAGCATCTGATCTGAGCTCCAAGTTCCTCCCCTTACCCATAATGCTCCCCTATCTCCTTCCTTCCCCCAGATCTCGTTTGCCGCTGAAAAGCTATGCATCGTGGTCTCAGAGCTCCAGGCTGTATTTTAGTAAGTGACTCTTTTTTAGGTAGTTTAGGCTAAATTTATTCCCATCCTTTTCCTTTTTCACCTCCCCATGCCGCGTTTGTCCGTTGGATCAAAAAAAAAAAAGTTAAAGTTAAAAGTAGTTTGTGGTAGTTAGCGTAGTCTCCCTCTGGTCTCCCACTTCCTCCCCCGTAGTGTGTGTGTGAGTGTCTACAGAGTGCTGTGTGTGTTCCCTAGTATGGCTGAAACCCACAGGCCAATGTTTAGAAAATGCACAGATTGGGGCCATAAGCTCTCCCCAGTCGATGGCCACACTCTGTGTGTAGTGTGTTTGGGCATGGCCAATTTGCTGACCTCCTGCCCTATCTGTGCAGGTTTCAACCCGGGGGCCTTTAAGGACAGGAGGGTCGAAGCTGATTATGAAAGGTCTGCTCCCTTCTTTGGGAATGGCTGTCCCCATTACCACATCGGCGGCCTCTACCTCGGCTGCTTCTACTTCCTCCCCTTCCCAGGCCTCTGGGACTCAACCTCCCATCATGAGGTCTGGGGAAGGTGAAAAACTAAAGAAGGACAAATCAAGGAAGCGGTCCTCAGACCGCTCAGTTCCAGTGGGACCTCCTGCAAAATCAAAGACCCCTCCTAGGCCCAGTACCCCTCAGCTCCAATTGTCCAGGTTCTCCCCGAAGCCAGAGGTATCTAGGCACCCATCTAGACGTACCCCTCATTGGCACTCCTGGCCTGTGTCGCTGGCTTCTTTATCTAGGTCGACCCATAGTTTGAGCGAGGCAGAGATGGACAGGATGATGCGAAAGTTCATCCGCACCCAGATCCAGATGGGAGTCTTGCCAGCCCCCTCTCCCACCGGAACAGGGAGCTCGCAGCTCTACTTCACCCCCATAACACCTCCGATCTGACAGTCGGTTTTGGAGTCTGTGGATCTGAGGACCCTTGGGATCGGGAGGGTCAGTGTCGATGATACCTTGTACCTCGACGCCGGCCATTACCTTGAGCATGTCAGATCAGACTGGGTTGGATCCGAGCTCTCGGAGCGGTAGTCTGTGTGTCAGATCGAGGGGACACTGTTGGCTCCAAGCCTTTCGGAGTGCAGTATCCCCCTCGGCATCTTGACACGGGCAGTCTCAGCTCCGACCCCCCTGTCGGATCCGAGGGAAGCGGCTACCGTGCTTATTTCCCAGGAAGTCCGCTCCCCCTTGGCTTTGGACATGGTGGAGAGGGTCCTCTCGAGTGCTTCAAGACCCCTGACCAACTTGTCTTCAGACTCCGCCCCGACTCTCACGGCTCTGAGTTCGGCCCTGACACTCCAGTCCTGTCAGGGACAGCCCATGCCCGCTGTGCCTGAGGGAGCTCCCGTTCAAGAGCAGCAAGAAGCTTGCGAGTCCTCCACAGAGAGTCCCACTGAGGAGGCTCCTCGCAACGAACATGCGAAAGGAGGCACCTGGACTACTCTCCAGAGTCCCTCACAGATGACACTGACTTGGAGGAAGGAAAAGGTTCCCCCAGGTCACCCCCCCGAAGATGTCTCCTTTGGAGACATCATGGAACTCCTTCGCCAAAGAGGGGGTCCACCCAAGAAACAACCCTGGATGAGACGCTGTTCCTGGAGGCATTCAGCATGGGCCCATCTACCTCTTGGGTGTCTCCTCCCACGGATACGCTTGTGGACCTAGTAACATCTCGGGCATGAAGGAATCAGATACCGAGGAGCCTATTCCCAAGTGTTCATATAAGATTCTCAGCCTCCCACCAGACAGGACTAGCTGGAGTAAGAGGTCTCCAGTAGATGCCATGATGGTAGCAGCCGCCACAAAAGAAGAGCTCACACAGGAGAGCTCTATGGTCCATCCTCCCGACCGAGAGTTGAGGATTATGGGCTGTTTGGGGAAGCGGGTGTATGCTTCAGCAACCTTTACCATAAGGGCGCTGAACTATATGGCACATGTCATCTGACTGCAGCGTGACTTGGCCAATGATTTTTCTGAGTTGCTCCCGGATTCCACGTCGGTGGAGGGCAAGAAGACATTCTCCACACGAATGGCCACTCTTAAGGCAGTAGCCAGTACGTCCATGTGCCTTCTTTCCCCTGCCATGGAGGGAGCCGCTAGAGTGGCTGGGTCTGGCATTGCCATAAGGCGTCATGCCTGGCTCCAGCTGTGTCAGTTCTCGGAAACCTTCAAGGTGTCCTTTGCTAATACCCCCTATGATGGTTCTTCCCTGTTTGGGAAGTCTGTGCATGAAACACTGGTCCAGAGTGAGAAAAACGGGAAGACATTGTCTGCCACTGGGATCCACTTCTCACCCCCTGAAAAGCTTTCTCCAGGAATCAGTGAGGGGCAAAGAAGATGTGGTTTTGAAAATTTCATTTCTCCTGGGACACTCAGGACTCATCTTCTCCCAGAGGCAGAGGGGGTCATGATAAACGCCGGTCCAGAGGCAGAGGGGGTCCGAGAAATTTTGGGTCTCTAGAACCGTTCTCGGATAGGCCTGCACAACAGCCCTGAGGGGCTGCCTGACTGCTCATCTCTGGAGGCAGTCGGGGGTCACCTCTTGCTTCACCCAATGGAATGGGAGTCCGTAACAATAGATTGTTGGGTGTTGCAAATCATATCCAGAGGTTATTGCAGCCTGTTCATAGAGCCACCTCTCCCACCAAATCACCTCCCAGACATTCCACCTGTGCAAATGTAGGAAGCAGCACTGGAAATAGACAAGCTGCAAGAAAATGAGTCATTCAAACCATCCCCCCAGGCCAATCTGGATTGGGCATTTATTCCAGGTACCTTTTAGTGCCAGAAAAGAAGGGAGAACCTAAGACCCATTCTGGATCTTGCCACCATGATTCTGTCTGTATCCAAAGAAAAATTCCGGATGGTCACCCTTCAGTCCATCCTGCCCTACCTGCAGGAAAAAGATTG
The DNA here is from genome assembly GCF_019279795.1 of Protopterus annectens. Classification (NCBI taxonomy): domain Eukaryota; kingdom Metazoa; phylum Chordata; order Ceratodontiformes; family Protopteridae; genus Protopterus; species Protopterus annectens. The sequence continues at coordinate 1,534,944,875 of NC_056725.1, read as the reverse complement.
GGTGTGCTTTATTGACTTGCAAGACGTGTACTATCATATCAAAATGAACAGGAGCTCCTGTAGGTTTCTCTGCTTCTGGCCGGGGGCCAATCATTATCAGTTCAGGGCCCTCCCCTTTGGTCTCACCACAGCCCCCAGGGTGTTTACCAAAGTGATAGCGGTAGTAGCGTCTCACCTGAGACTCCAGGGAATTCAGGTTTTCCCTTACCTGGACAATTAGCTACTTGCTGCCCCCACCAGGCATCTGCTGTGCCAAACCAGGGATTATTTCCTAGTATTAGCAAACAGTCTGGGCATTACCATAAACTTCAGCAAGTCGTCACTGACTCCAGTCCAGACTCTAGACTTCATTGGAGCTCGGTTGGACACCATACAAATGGAGGTTTAGCTCACTCCAGAAAGGGTACACAATTTAAGACTTCATGTTTCTTATATTCTCCAGGCTCATGTTCTTTCAGAGGAGACTGTTCTGTGGGCTCTGGGTTCCATGGCAGCCACAATCAATCTTCTACCCTTTGCATGACTTCATATGTGAGTTCTCCAGTGGACGCTAGCAGTTCAGTGGTCTCTACTAGATCTACCCTTGTCCCATCCAGTTTGGATTTCCTGGGCTTGCAGAAAGTCTCTTTTCTGGTGGATTCTCTCCCCGGACTTTGTCAAGTGATGCCCCTTTGTTCCGTCCTTTCCTTCAACCACAGTGACCACGGATGCTTCCCAGCTAGGATGGGGGGGGGGCATTGCTTGGAAAGAACTGTCCAAGGCACGTGGTCCCCTTCTGAGACCAATTCGCATATCATATGAGGGTGGTTCTTCTAGCATTGCAGGCTCTTCATACCCATCTTCCTCTAGGGACTATTGCTGTTCAGTCAGACAACATGTCAGTAGTCTGGTATATCAACAAACAGGGTGGAACCAGATCTTACCCCCTTTGTTGTGAGGCCATGAGAGTGTGGTAATGGGTAATTTCCACCGGCCGCTTTCTGGTGGCAATGCACATTCCGGGAAGGTTCAAAATTCTGGCGGACAGGCTCAGCAGGACTATTCTGATGCCTTATGAGTGGTCTCTGAATCCTTCAGTAGCGGAACAGAGCTAACTCAAGTGGGGTTGGCCTTGCTGCAATCTCTTAGTATCTCCTTCCAACACGAAATGCAGTGAGTTCTTCACTTTGAACCCCCCTCAGGGGAGACCCCCCCCCCCAGAGACGCACTGGTTCATGCTTGGCCTCCCGGTCTTCTTTACGCTTACTCCCCATTACCTCTCATTCCAAAGTTTCTACAGAAAGCTCGCAGTTTGGGGAGCTCAGTAATCCTCATTGCCCCATTCTGGCCTTGTCAAGTCTGGTTCCCCTTCCTTTGGTCTCATGTGGCAGTTCCACCATGGATCTTGGATCCGGTTCTGGATCGCATTTCACATCCCTTGGGGATTCCTCACCCAGACCTGGACAGTCTGAAACTCACTGCTTGGCTGCTCCAGTTCCATTAATGATTAGGACTCCCGGTTTATCCTCTCTGGTTAAAACCATTTTGGTGGCAGCTCACAAGTCTTCCACCAGGAAAATTTATAGCAGCAAGTGGAAACGGTTTTCTATATGGGCCTCTCGATGGGATCTAGATCCGTTCACGGCTCCAGTTTTGGCAGTTCTGGAATTTCTAGCGAGTATCTTTCACCAAGGTGCTAGTTCCTCTACCATTAAAGTCCAACTGGCTGCCATCTCTAACTTCCATGTGGGGGAAAACATGGCTTCCCTAGTTTCTTCCAGACTTTGCAAGACCTTCCTTTAAGGTACCTTCCTTTTAAGACCCCCCGGTGAAAGATCCTACACCTCCTTGGGACCTCACCTTGGTACTTCAGGCTCTAGTGTCTCCTTCTTTTGAGCCCGGCATCAGTAGATTTACAATTCCTATCTTGGGAAACTACCTTTCTGGTAGCTATCACTTCTGCTAGGAGGGTATCGGAACTTCAAGCATTGTCCATCAAAGTTCCTTACATGGTTTTTCATAAGGACAGGGTTTCCCTGTGCACTAATCCTTCCCCAAGGTGGTGTCGGACACCAATATTAATCAAACTATTAATCTCCCTGTTTACTTTCCAAATTTCCAAAATAGGGGCGAATACAAATTACACTTGCTGGACGTGCATAGACAACTGAGGTTTTATTTACACAAACAAAATCTTTTCGTAAATCAGATTAGTTGTTTGTATCCTATTCGAAACCTTTTCTGGGCAAGCCAATTTCTAAAGTGACCATTGCTCTCTGGATTTCCCAATGTATCATGCGAGCATATTCTGATAGATGCATTTACCCTCAAGGTCAAGTGAAAGCCCACTCCACTAGGTCCATGGCTTACTTCAGCGGCCTTTTGGTCTAGGGTGTCACTGGATGACATTTGTGTTGCAGTTACTTGGTCCTCATCTCATACCTTTATATCTCATTACAAGTTAGACATCGTATCCAGGAGTAGGGCATCCTTTGGTTCTGCGGTGCTCCGGAATATCCTTCCATGAGGACCATCCAAGTGTTGGTAGCTGGGGACTCTTTCCCACAGGTTGAAGACCAAATGAAGTCAACTACTTCGTATAAAGAAGTTATGTACTCACCATAACATTCCATCTGAGTAGTTGTACTTCATTTGTCTTCAACCATCCCCCTCTCCTTCCCCCTGATCTTGTCATTTTTGTTCTAATGTTGCATTTGGGAGAGGAGCACTACAGTGGCTCTCCTGGTTTATGATTGAGTTAGTTTTTTGTGAGCCATTTATGGTAAGGTCTGATTGGGTTGAGCTTCTGTTTCCTGAGCAGCAAACTCAATCTGAAAGAAGGAAGGAGATGGGGGGAACATTATGGGAGCTTGGAGCTCGGATCAGATGCTAGTGATGCAGCTGCCTCGGATCCGATTCAGATCCGAATACCCACAGGTTGAAGACAAATGAAGTACAACTACTCAGATGGAACGTTATGGTGAGTACATAACTTATTTTTTTTTAAAGGGTGGGGGGACTTGCATCCAATGTCATCTCTTATTATAAATACTAACTTCATAGTAGCATAAACCACTGGACAGTATGTAACTGCCAACTGTATGTTTTGCTAATATTTCAGTTTGTTTCCATTTAAATTTAATGTAGCAACTTTGATAATGAAGGCATTTTGTTAGAGAAGCACATTTGACAATCTGTCACTTGATTCACTTATATGCTGCCTGTTTTTATCATTATCATGATTTCTAATTAAGTTTGCTTCATCTGTTTCTTTAAATAAGTCATGTTTATTACTTCAGCATACAAAAATAGTTATGAATGTGGTCCCTAATTCCCACCCTAGGGTACCACTGTAACTGCCTTTTTGACCTTGATTCATCGTGATACATTAATGGCCCATCATGTTTAAAGTAATCTTTACAATCAGGCATGCACAAAGTTGCTTATAAACTTCAGTGTGTAAAAAAGTTAAAAAAACATGGTAAAAGGAAATTGAAAGAAGAGACACATATATATATATATATATATATATATATATATATATATATATATATATAAATATACACACACATACACACACACACACACACACACACACACACACACACACACACACACACATGCGTGTCTACTTCTAAACTTCAAAATTTCAAAACTTTGAATTTCTTATGGTCGAGATCATAAGATCAAAGTTTTTAAACATTTAAATGGAGATAGCTGTACAGTGCGGAATGGTATATTTGCTGTTTTTCTCGCTGTAGTGTGATCTCGGAGTTGGTATATTTAATTAGCAGGGGGTATGAGGATGCAGGGAAGGCTTGCCCCCCTCAAAAATGTAAAAACAGATTTTTGTATTTGTATTTCTTTATTTACATTTCCAAGTTTCAAAACTTCGATCTTATTGTCTCAACCATAAGAAAAGAAATTCGAAGTTTTGAAACTTCGAAATTTAGAAGTAGACCCTGTGTGTGTGTGTGTGTGTGTGTGTGTGTGTGTGTGTGTGTGTGTGTGTGTGTGTGTGTGTGTATACAGTGGATATAAAAAGTGTACTCACCCCTGTTTAAATGCCAGGTTTTTGTGATATAAAAAAAGAGACCACTATAAATCATTTCAAAACTTTTCCCACCTTTAATGTGACCTATAACCTGTACAATTCAATTGAAAAACAAACAAATCTGTTAGGGGAAAAAATATAAAAAATGTACAATACGCTGGTTGCATAAGTGTACACACCCTTAAACTAATACTTTGGTGTGTGTGCACACCCTTAAACTAATACTTTGTTGAACACCTTTTGATTTAATTACAGCATTCAGTCTTCTTGGGTACACACCTGCCATCAATTAAATAGACTCTGATTAACCCCAAATAAAGTTCAGCTGTCCTAGTAGGATTTTCCTTACATTTACTCAGTTGCCTACTACAGCAAAAACCATGGTTCCCAGAGAGCTTACAAAGGAATCTCATTGTTGAAAAGTATCAGTCAGGAGAAGAGTACAAAAACATGGGGCTTTAGTTAAGGTGGAGGGAATTACGACCAGTTCCAAATACCAGTCACTTTTAGCCCAAAACCTTCAGGTGTCTGCTAGAAAACTGAAGATGAAGAGGAATTTCACCTTTCAACATGAAAATGACCCCAAATATACATCCAAATGAACAAAAGAATGGCTTCACCAGAAGAAAATTAAAGTTTTGGAATGGCCCAGCCAGAGCCCAGACCTAAATCCAATAGAAAATCTGTGGTGTGACCTGAAGAGGGCTGTGCACAAGAGATGCCCTCACAGTCTAACATATTTGGAGTGCTTTTGCAAGGAAGAGTGGGCAAATATTGCAAAGTCAAGATGTGCCATGCTGATACACTCCTACCCAAGAAGACTGAATGCTGTAATTAAATCAAAAGGTAGTTCAACAAAGTATTAGTTTAAGAGTGTGCACACTTATGCAACCAGTGTATTGTACATTTTTTATTTTTTTCTATTTTTCCCCTAACAGATTTGTTTGTTTTTCAATTGAATTGTGTAGGTTATAGGTCACATTAAAGATGGGAAAAGTTTTGAAATGATTTATTGTGGTCTCATGTTTTTATATCACAAAAAACAGGCATTTTAACAGCTGTGTGTACACTTTTTATATCTACTGTATATATGTATATATATATATATATATATATATATATATATATATATATATATATATATGGGTCTATGTCACATATTCGTCTTTCATATGGCTGAGACCATATGATCGAGCATTTGAATTTTTGAAAATGTGGGAAAAAAAACAAAAAAAACTAGAGTGCTAGCAGGGGGGCAAGCCCACATGTGCCCCCCACACCCCCCGCTATTTAAATATACCAACTCCGAGATTGCACTACATTGCGATAAAGGGAAATCTTCCCATTCTGTGCTCTATGGTGATCCCCATTCAGACCGTTCAAACTTTTAAAAGTTCGATCATATGCTCTCAGCCATATGAAAGTCGAGCTTTTAAAAGTTTGACCTTCTGAAGGGGACCCATATATATATATATATATATATATATATATGTATATATATATATATGTATATATATATATATTTATGTAAATATATATATATTTATATATATATATATATATATATATATATATATATATATATTATTGAAACCTTGAAACTGCATTCATCGACTGGCCTCAACATCAAAACAAAATCTGGAAAACTGGAACAGCAAACAAGTAGCATACTCGAAACTGAATACATTTACTCCTGTAGTTCAATGTAGTCGACATACCAGGAGGTAACGTCAGTCACCCAAGCTGTATACTGTCATATACCTGACAATCTAGAGTCAACGGCACATCAAGTTTACTATTTTGTAGGAGGGCAAGCCCCACTGCACCCCCTGCAAATTATGTATACCAACTCTGAGATCACAGTACACAGGGGAAATGGGTTAATTCCCTGTTCCTCACTGAACTCTGATCTCCACTCAAAATTCCGAACTCAAATACTCAAACTACACTACCCATTTGATGTGTTTGGGTTCGCAAAACTGCCCATTGGAAAACTGCAGTTCGACATTGTGACTCTTCATCGACTGCACTTCGCAAAAGTGATTGTAAAACTATATATATATATATATATATATATATATATATATATATATATATATATTTATGGGGGGAAAGGGTCACAGAAGAGGAGAAATAAAAATGACTATGAGCAGGATAAGATCTGTTTTTGCTTTTTTTCTTGCTCTCAGTGCCATCCAAGACAATGAAAAATAGCATGGGTTGGAAGCAATGAAAAAGTATATGTCCTTACATTCACTGCTGCAGTATTCTTAAACATATGGGATTCCCTGCCTTGGAAGCCTGACGTCCGGCTGGTCTTCCAAAGACTCCTGAATTTAAAAGGTATGCTGAACATCACCATGTGCTCCCTGCTTAATGTAGGGCATAAAGGTGACATTCAGACCTACCAAAATCTGAACTTCTTTGCCATCAGTTTGAATATATGTTTTACACTGTTCTGTTTACATTCTTCCGTTTTCTGCCAGCTGAACATATTTTCATTCTCCAGTGACTTCCTATGCTTGTTGTTTGCTGTTTTTGGAAGATAAGTGCCCCATTGGGGATTTTGTTTTTTCTTGTTTTTGTTGTGTTCCTTGGGGTTTATGTCATTCAGGAAGGGTAAATGCCAGTGTGGGAGACAGATTCCCCATAGAGACCACCACAATAAGTGTCTTTTTTGCCTAGGCGCTTCTCATGACCATACATCTTGTTTTATTTGTCAGGCGTTTGTTCCAAAAACCCTTCACAGTAGACTTTCTTCCCTTTCCTTGTATCTTGAGAACCAGCATCTTAAGCGACTTGCTAAAGATACTATAGAAGGAATCTCCCACCCCGAGGGTCAGCCGTTAGGGAAGAAGAAGGTGAAAAAGGTATGACCAAAATCTTCAGCTGTCCATTCTCTGCCAGATGTTTCTCCTGAGGTCATTATGAACCTGGAGGCTTGCCCGGCTGTGTTTTTGGATTCCTCTGCCACAACTTTGTTGGAGGCCGGTGAGGATCCTGCTGGCATCTGCCTCGGACATTCAAAAGGAACCACTGTTGATTTTTTCTGAGTGACCTAGGGGGGTTCCTTAGTTTTTAGTTGGGGACGAAGTTTCTGCTATGGTTCTCGACTGTTGTCCTGGATCTTAGCTGTCTCGGGATGTTCCCTCAAAAAAGAAACAAAAAATTAAATATGTTTCTTCTGCTTCTAGGGATCCACAAAGTGAGTGTCAGGCTTTTACTCAGGGGTTATTTTCTGCCTTAATGTCCTTAAAGCCTCCTCATGAGGTTTCAATTCCTGCTCCTCCTTGGTCCTCTACTTGTCGTAAAAGACCTAGAGACCAAGATTCTTCTGAGGATGAGTCGGATACTGCTGATGAATCCCTAACTTATTCTACTGATATTTCTTCTCCTTTGGGCTATGGGTCAGAGGAGAAGGAATCTGTTAGTCCTTATGTTCCTTTAGAGGAAATTTCCTTTGGGGACACACTCTATAGGATGATGGATTTTTTTAAGTGAGACTGTACTCAGGTGTCTTGAGATCCATAAGAGGTACTATGAGTTGTTGCAGTTGGACTCTCCCAAACCTGCGGCTATTCCTCTTGTCTTGGCTGCTTTACTAGATGCTTTCTCCAATGCTTCTCATCCACTTGATTCTCTCCCTTCTGCTCCCAAGAAGCCTGATAGGTTTTACAGGGTTCCTGAGGATTGTTGTTTTTTATATAAATGTCCTATTGCTGACTCCCTCAGTAGTATCTGTATCCTTTGATCTCAATTGCTTCCTTTGCCCAAGGTATTGCCTTCTGGCAAGGACAGCAGAACTATGTGCAGGATGAGCAAAAAGGTTTGCAATTCTGCTACCGTAACTTTTAGGGCTATTAATTATCAGACCCATATGTCTAGGTATGTGTTGCCTTTTCTTTCTCAAGCCTGTCAACTTATTTCTGATTTTCCAAACTCTGAGGGTAAAACTTTTGATGTGAAGATGCTCTATCTCGCCGTTCATTCTTAGAGATGGGTTCGGAGCTGATCCTTCGCTCCGAGTCGGCCTACTACAAAGCTCGAAGTCTTCAGATAGCTCAAGGCCAAGTCCCTATCCCATGATGCACCTAGAGTTACCCCAGATCTAGTTTGCCACTGCAATAGATCGGAGGCTCTCGCTAGCTTGGGGCAGTAAAATCCTTATTTCTTCTAATAATTTTCTTAATATTGATAATTCTTTCTAAGTAATAGTTTTAGATACTTAGATAAGCTCTTACACCTTTTTTGTGTAGTTTCACTTCCCTTGGTGTGCCTTTTTCTTAAATTACTATTTGGCCTTGTTTTCTTAGGCCTAGTTTAGATTGTAGTGTGTGTTTAGATAGTGACTTTTCTGTCACAGCTGTCTTTATTACTAGTTTAGATTATAGAGTGTGCTTAGATAGTGACCTTTTTGTCACAGCTTTAAAATAATTAGAGTTAAAGTTTAGATTTTAGTGTTTGAAATGATAGTAAAAATAGTAGATCTTTTTAAAAGATCTCTTCATTCACATCTAGTTTCTCAGTGGGAGTGCTCTTGCTCCCACCCCACATAACTAACACTTGCAATTTCCATCTTCCTTCTTTTCCCTGTTTTCCTCCTGCATTTTTTCTTATTATTTACCCCTAACTCATACATATTATTATTCCTATGATATTTGGAAAGAATGCACTAGGCCTCACCTCCTAAGTGTTTGCTTCCTAATATGTTATTATTTCTCAGTATTTTCGTGCAGTGCTTCCTAATATCTTATTATTTTTCAGTACTTTCATGCAATATTCCTTTTAGTCTGTATTATCTATTAATTTCATCACTAGTCTGTATTAATTCTAGTTTTGCTGTATTATTTGAAATTGTTTTTCTTGTATCTTTATCTTTTGTATAATAGTATAATTTGTATAAGTACTATGAATAACCTACTGTAACCTATTTAGTTTTGGAGCTTTTCTCCCCAGGACTCCATTGAAAACGGGTTCATTTTGCCCAATGGACTATCCTGGTAAACCAGCTGCAAATAAATAAATAAAAATAAAATAGTGTATAGTATTGTTGTGTGGCCATTAGATAGTGACTTTCTGTCACAACTTGATATATTTATCCATCGTCTATTTAGATGAATAGTTTTTGTGTGTGTGTGTGACTACTATTTAGCCTATAGTTTTTAAAGGGCTTGTTTGATTATTATTGTTTGGGTGTGTCCAGTTTTACAGCACCCTCTTTTGATTCTGTGTTACAGTATGGCTGACTAAGACAAACACCCTAAATCTGGATTTAAAAAATGCCCTAAATGTGGCAGAAAATGTCTGTCACTGACAGCCATGTAAACTGTGTTTATTGTTTGGGAGCATTGCATCTCCAAGAAAGCTGCTTCATATGTCATTCTTTCTCTTCTAGGGTTCTCCAGGAGAGAAAGAGAAAATTGATCGACAGAGGTTTACTTAAACCTTCATTCCAGGAAGCTTTGAGCAACCAAGATGTATCCAGTAAGTACTCAAAGTCTTCCAAGACTTCTGAGAGTAAGAAATCTAAAAAGTCGTCGACGCCGGTTCCACAGACCTCGGAGCTGACCGTCTTATCCTTTCGGAGCCGGTCCCCATTTTTGGAACCGGTATCTGAAGTGCCTAAGTCTCCACTCTTACAGTCTGTACCACCCTCTATCCAGTCATCTCGGTCTTCGATTAGCCTTTCCAATTTGGATGTGGATCGTGTGGTGCAGAAGCTTTTACAGGCACCAGCCTTTACTAAATTCTTATTGGCTCTGACCCAAGCGGCTTTGGAACCGAAGGCCCTCTTACCAGCTACTACTCTTCCTCCTCCGAGCCATACCGGTCCTTTGGAGCCAGAGGAGTCGGACTTGTTGATAGTGGAACCTTCGGAGCTGACGCCTGCTCCAGTGTCTTTGGTTCCGTTTACTCTGACTTCCTCAGTGCCGATCGAGCAATCTAGGAGCCAACACTCTCTGGTTGGGTCCAGGGAGGATAGTTGGACTGATTTGTCAGTTCCAACTCTGCCTCTCAGGGCTTCAGCTCGGATGAGTTCAGCTCCCACCTCTGGCTCAGAGCCCACTGTCCCGGTGCCGGGAGTATCGATGGTTTTCTTGGATCCGTCGGTCACTTCATATTGGAGCAGAGGTACCTTCGAAGCCATGAGGAGAGTTATGTCTCCTAAGACATCTTCAACTTCAGGTCTGGCTACCTCCTCCACTAGAGCACCTGTGTCTACTTCTGCTTCACAGATCCTTGCCAAGCGTAGAGACCCAGAGCCTCAGGAAGCCCCATTGGATGGCCCCTGCTCTTCCGAGACCTCACCAGTAGCCCCCACTGATGAGGTTCCCAGGAAGAAAATTTGTAAGAGGAGGCATCTAGACTCCCCACAGGAGTCCCTGACATCTGATACTGACTTGGATGAATCAGAAGGGTCCCTACGGTCCCCTCGGAGGATATCTCATGTGCTGAGATATTAGAAATCCTTAATTCCACCAACCCTACTGAAGATGAGTCAGTTCTCCTTAAGGCTTTCGGGTCTCAGCTCCCCACCTCTTGGGTGTCTCCGCCCTTCGATGAGCTTATGCAGCTGGTCTCATGAAGGGTGTGGGAGTCTCTGGGCACCATGGAGCCTGTCCCCAGGAAGCCTAATAAATTTATCTCTGCTCCCCAGGACAAATATTTTCTGAACAAAGGTGTGCCAGTTGATGCCATGGTGGTAGTGGCAGCCACCAAAAAGGAAATTTCAGAAACTTCTTCTTCTATCCATCCTCATAACAGAGATTCTAGGATCATGGATAGATATGGGAAGCGCACTTACAGTTCAGCAACCTTTGCACTCCATTCGCTCAACTATCTAACCCATTTTACTAGACTGCAAAGATATCTCTTTAAAGAGCTGGGAGATGCTCTTCAGGGTACAGTAGCTGCAGGAGCTTCAGATAAAGTTGCCTCCCAGCTTGCTACCCTCAACTCCATAGTTAACTCATCCATGCGCCTCATTTCATATGCAGCTGATGGAACGAGCAGGGCACCGGGTACAGGAATTGCTCTTAGGAGATACTCCTGGATGCGCTTGTGTTTCTTTGCAGAGCCCTTCAAGTCATCCTTCGTTAATACCCTTTTGATGGCTTGTCCCTTTTCGGGCCCAAAGTTAAGAAAACTTTGACCAGGTGTGAGCAGGAAGGAAAAACTCTGTCTGCCATCGGAGTCCATTTTTCCACCCCTACCAGACCCTACCCCATGGGTCAAAGGGGAGGGAAGATGTGGTTCCGAAAAGCCCAAGGAGCCTTTCAGGACACACGTGGTGACCCCCCCCCTCCAGGGGCAGAAGAGGGGGCAATAATGGAAGATGCCGCCCTCGTGGCAGAGGGGGTCCACAAAACCAGGGTGACAGAGATCACTTCTTTGGCAAGCCCTATCAGCACTCCTGTAAGGAGGCCTGACTTTCCTATTCTGGAGGCAGTCGGGGTCGCTTATCTTTGTATCCAGATGCCTGGCTCAAAATTACCTAGGACCCCTCCTGTTCAGCATATACTTCTCAGAGGTACAGGCAAGCACAGGAGGACTATGGCTGACCAAGTTCGCAGATGACTCCAAACTAGTGGCTATAATTGACTCTCCGGCTGACACAGACATCCTCCAAAAGGGTCCACTGAGATGGATACCTGGTGTCAAAATCATGGCCTCAAGCTAAATGCCAAAAAGTGCATAGTCATCCCCTTTGGAAGAAACAAAGTACCCACAAACTACCACATAGGTGGTAATCCCCTAAATACGGAAGACATAATAAGGGATCTGGAGACCCAAGTAGATAGTAATCTCTCCTTTGATCATCACATTGCCATAGTGGTTAGAAAATCCTTCTATGTGGCCCACCTAATCACAAAAGGGTTTGCATCCAGATCAAAAGAGGTCATTGTGCCCCTCTACTCATCACTCATCAGACCCATCATAGTGTACAACGCCCCATTTGGGATGTACCTTACAAGACACCTGCAACAGCTGGAAAGACCACAGAAGTACCTCACCAAGAGGATCACTGGCCTCAAACACGTGCCCTATGCAGCTCGACTGAAGAAACTTCAGCTGTACTCGGTTCCATACCGCCTCCTCAGAGGTGATCACTGCCTGGCATACAAGGCCATGTCCAACCCAGAATTGATGGACATGCTCCACCTAAAGAAAACCATATTCCCTCGAGCCACACGGTCTAAGGATCTAAACCTCACCACAACAATAAATAGGATGTGCTGGAGGGATAAATTCCTGTCCCAGAGACTTCCCATGCTTTGAAACAAGATTCCAATCTACATTAGGCAGAGCTCCTCACTAACACTCTTCAAGAGAAACCTTAACCAGTGGATGGGAAACAGAAAGTTTACCCCGGGGATCACTTCAGTGGCTCTGCTGGACAGAGGCACAGGGAACTAATATAAGGGGGCAGCGAAAGCCAGCACATTCTGGCTAGGCTTATAAATGCCTTCGGGCAGATAGCCTAGTACCTACCTATGAACCTATGAACAACTGGGTACAAAGTATCATTTCCAGAGGATATTTCATTCCTTTCACCACACCCCCTCCACTGACGAGAAAAATCCTGAATGTTCCACCCATTTACAGGGAACAGGCAAAAATAGAGGTCTGATCGTTGCTAACAAAAAGAGTCATCCAACCAGGCCCAGCAGACCAGATAGGATCCGGAACTTACTCAAGATTCTTTTTAGTTCCAAAAAAGACAGGGGACTGGAGACCTATATTGGACCTCAGCAGACTAAACAGATCTGTCAAGAAAGAGAAGTTTCGGATGGTCATGCTTCAGTCGATACTTCCCTTTTTATGGAAAGACAATTGGATGTGCTCTATAGATCTCCAGGATGCGTATTACCACATAAAAATGGCCAGACCATCCAGGAATCATCTGTGCTTCCTGCTGGGAGCCAATCATTACCAGTTTCGAGCCCTTCCCTTTGGTCTCACTACAGCCCACAGAGTGTTCACCAAATGTATGGCAGTGGTCATGGCTCACCTGAGATGTTTAGGATTCCAGGTGTTTCCATACCTAGACAATTGGCTCCTCACCGCCACCACCAGGCATCAACTCATTCAAGACAGGGACACCACTCTTTCCCTCCGCAATCACCTGGGCATTACGATAAACTCAGGAAAATCTGCCTTGTCGCCATCGCAACATACCGTTTTTATCGGAGCAGAATTGGACACCACCACCACCACGCTGAGACTTCCAGTAGAAAGAGTCTTACTACTCCGTCAGCAGGTCCGCAATCTGATATCCAAAAACAAGGCTGTAGCATCAGAAGTACTAAAATTGTTAGGCATGAAGGCAGCTGCAATATTGACCATATTGCTTGGTCGCATGCACACGCAGATTCTGCAATGGCTGTTGTTCACTCAATGGTCTTACCAAGAGCTCCTAATGTCTCACCTTATAATGATTATGAACTCATGCAAAAAGGATCTTCAGTGGTGGTTGGCCTCTCTTCATGTCATGGTAGGTCTTCCTTTTGTCCTACCCCCACCAGCGGCCACAGTGACCACGGACGCTTCCCTGATAGGGTGGGGGGGGGCATTTTCAGGGAAGAACAGCCCAAGGCACATGGACCGAACAAGAGACATATCTGCATATCAATGTCCTAGAGATGAGAGCAGTACTTTTAGCGTTGCAGTATTTCCAGGACTCTCTTCCTCTGGGTACGATTGCGATTCAGACAGACAACATGTCAGTGATCTGGTACTTGAACAAACAAGGAGGAACCAGGTCCTATCCCCTTTGTCGCGAGGCCCCAAGAGTATGGCAGTGAGCTATATCCACCCAGCGCTTTCTGTTAGCAATGCACATCCCGGGAAAATCAAACATGATAGCAGAGAAGCTGAGCAGATCAATTCTGTTGCCTCACAAGTAGTCCCTCAAGAAAGAAATAGCGGATAGCATATTCCACAGGTGGAGCCAGCCTTGGTGCAACCTTTTCGCCAGCCACATGAACACGAAATGCAGAAGCTACTTTGCCCTGATTCCCCCTCCGGGAGAAGCCCCAAGGGATGCACTTGTACACAATTGGCCTCCGGATCTCCTCTGTGCATTCCCAACAATCCTGTTGATACCCAAGGTACTACAGAAAGCGAAAGCCCTGGGAAGGACCATCATTCTAATAGCCCGTCATTGGCCTTATCAGATTTGGTTTCCCTTCCTTCAACTTCATCTTTTGGAGGACCCTTGGATTCTGGTCCCAGTTCCAGATCTTCTGACGCACTCGGGGGAACTTCATCTCTCTCTTCAGTCCCTGAAACTGACAGCTTGGCTGCTCATAGCCAGGTTCCATAACCTTTCTAATGAGACAAAACAAATTCTCATATCCTCTCATAAATCCTCTACGAGGAAGCTATACCTTAGCAAATGGAAATAATTTTCTATATGGGCCTCTCAAAACAATATTGATCCCTACCAAGCCCCTATGGCCTCCATTTTAGAGTTCTTGACTATGATTTTCAACAAAGGAGCTGCAGCAGCAACAGTTCATGTTCAACTTGCTGCCATTTTTAATTTTCACCTTGGATTTGAAGGATTGAACATTATGTCACACAAACTATCCAAAGCCTTTCTCAAAGGGACCTTTCATCTCAGACCACCTGTGAAATCTCCCTATACCCCATGGAATCTAAATGTTATGCTTTCTCGCATTATTCTCCCTACATTCGAACCAGCCTCCTCATGTGACCTCAAATTTTTGTCATGGAAGACTATCTTTTTAGTAGCTATCACTTCTGCCCGCAGAGTGTCACAGCTTCAAGCCTTGTCCATTAAGCCTCCTTATTTGATTTTCCATGCTGACAGAGTCTCACTTTGAACTAATCCCTCCTTTTTGCCTAAAGTTTGCACTGAAGCTAATCTTAATCAAATTATTGATTTGCCAGTTTTCTTCCCCAATCACTCCAACAATTTAGAATATATTCTGCACAAACTTGTTCATAGACAGCTCAGATTTTACTTGGATAGAACAAAAGATTTTAGAAAATCTGAACAGCTTTTCGCTTCTTTTTCAGACTCCAGAAAAGGTATGCCAGTGGCTAAAACATCTCTTGTCTAAGTGGTTATCTGATTGTATCATATTTGCTTATTCAGCTGCTAATATGCCCTTACAACATAAAATTAAGGCTCACTCCACCAGAGCAGTGTCTACATCCTCTGCCTTTTCTGCCAGACTTCCTATAGGGAACATTTGTGCAGCAGCCACTTAGTCAAGACCTCATACCTTTATCACTCATTAGAAAGTTGACAGGGACTCCTTTGGGGTCTGCTGCCCTTAAAAATGTACTCCCGTGAGCCACCCAAGATAGATGGTGCTTGGGACGCTACCCATCTCTAAGAATGAACGGCGAGATAGAACAACTTCACATAAAGAAGTTCTGTACTTACCATAACGTTCCATGTGAGTTGTTCATCTCGCCTTCATTCTAACTTCCCACCCTCTTACCCCCTCCAGGGTTTTTCAAAGAACGAGATGCTGGATTCTTCCTGGTTGCTCAACCCTTCTTTAGCTTTATTTATTTATTTTATTTTATTTTACATTTGTTGACCAAGGTAATCTAGCTGGATGGATTCACTTCATAACACTGAAAGCTCAAAACACTGAAACCAAAACACTGAGACTTCAAAATCTTGAAATCTCAAAACACTGAAAACACATATCATACATATACTGAGTTTAAACAACATAAATCATAGCACTTTCCACCACGTGTAAGCAAGGGGGCAAGCCTAAGTGCAATCTTGGAGTTGATATATTTAAGTAGCAGGGGGTGTGGGGGGTGCAGGGCAGCTTGCCCCCTTCTTACACTTTGTGGAAAGTGCTATGATTTATGTTGTTTAAACTCAGTATATGTATAATATGTGTTTTCAGTATTTTGAGTTTCAGTGTTTTGAGTTTTCAGTGTTTTGGTCTTCTATATTATGAAGTTTTCTCATTTTCAGTGTTTTGAGTTTTCAGTGTTATGAAGTGAATCCAACTGGATATATGCCCATTTTCAGTAGAGGCCTGGAGAGAAAAGCTCCACATCAAACAGTTAGTTGCAACTACAGATACAGTACACTTTTCAGACAATACAGTTATATACATAGCATCTTAGAAATCATGAGAGATAAAATTTCTTTTTTTTTTTTAAGACAAAACAATAATAGAAGAAAAAATTATTTAGAAGGCAGTGACACATTCCTAAAGTCCAAGTTGTATATACATCACAAAAAAAAAGTTATTTACAAGGCAGTGACACATTTATAAAGTCGAAGCTGGCTTAACATCGTCATACACTATAATAGTTTGTAAGAAGGATGGAATTTATACACTCTCAAAATAGCTTAACTGATCAGATCAACAGAGGTGTAAGAAGGAGATGGACTTAATGTAGCAGTAAAGAAATTAATATTTAGTGTGAGAACATAAGATAACAGGAAGGGGATTCTTAGTCTGCATTAGTACATGGCATAGCCAGTAAGTTGTAAGGTATAATTTGAGTTTCTTTTTGAATAGTGGAGTTGAATAAAGAGATGTGAGTTCACAGGGAAGTAGGTTCCAGGTTTTTCCCACAGTGTTAGAGAAAAGTGAATCCCCTGCTTTATTGTTGGGTTTTTGTCTGGATACCAGTAGTTTATTTGCTGAGCATAGGTTTGTAAGATTTTTATACAGAGTGATTAGACTGAGTATTGGTGTATTGCTAGGTTGATAAGGGGTCTTATGGGCAATAATAAGTTGGCGGAATTTAATCTGATTATGCAGCTCCAGCCAACCTAGAAGTTTTAGATTTTGACAGTGGTGGGCTCTAAATGAGGATCAAGTGGCAAATTTGGCAATGTTATTGTAGGAGATTGCCAGTTTGTTGAGTTTGATTTTAGATAGATTACTGTAAATAGGCGAGGCATAGAGGAGAGTTGAGATAAGGTGGGTGTGGGCAATAGTAGTTCTAGCTATGGGAGTAAGGAAGGGTTTAGTCTTATAAAGGGAGCCTAATTTTCTGTTAACTGATTTTATTGTGGTATTGATGTGAGTATGAAAGTTAAGGTTGTGGTCTATTATTACTCCTAAGAGTTTGGTGGTAGTGTCAGGAGATATGATAGTGCCGTTATTAGATTTGATAGTGAAGTCACTTGGGGTGGACTTTTGTGTGGGAGTAAAGAGCAATAATTTTGTCTTTTTGGGGTTGAGGAGGCAGTACTGTAAGAACCATTTTTCTACTATTTCAAAGACATTTTGGGTGAGGGACTGCAGTTCAGAAGGACCAGTAGCAGAGCATATTAATGTGGAGTCATCTGCGTATTGTATGTAGGTAGCTTGAGGGATTTTACATTTAGATCATTGATAAAAATTGAGAATAGAAGAGGGCCCAGTATAGAACCTTGAGATACACCAAGGGTAACAGGAAGATGGTTAGATAGATTACTATCCCGTAGCACTGCCTGTTGCCTATTATCTAAGTAGGACTTGAACCACAGTAATTCCTGTGTATCAAGTGAGAGGGACTTAAGTATATCCAAAAGTAGCTGATGGTTGACCATGTCAAAGGCTTTTGAGAGATCAATAAAGATTGCGGAGGAAAGAGTATTACTGTTACGGTTTTTGTTAATGTGGTCAGAAAAGGATAGGACGGCAGTGGTGGTGCTGTGAAAAGGCCTAAAACCATGCTGACAGTTAGCTAATAGGTTATTTTGGAGAAGGTGGTCTTAACAGTTGACGGTGGATGCATTTTTCCATAATTTTAGCTAAGGGAGAGAGCAAGGCAATCGGACGAAAGTTTGAGAGTTCTGTTGAGTTACTTCCTTTGTGTAGGGGATTATATGGGAAATTTTCCAAACAGATGGGGTGGTTCCTTCCGTTATGGTTCTATTTATTAGGATAGAAATAGAACAGGCTATAACTTTAGCTGCTATTTGGAGGTATTTGGCTGGTAATAGGTCAGCTGAGGGGGTAGATGGCTTGAGTTTTTAAGAAGGGTGCAGATGAGGGATGTAGGAACAGGTTGTAATTGAAATGAAGGCAGTAAGCTAGTTGAGGAGGAAGGCAGGTTAAAGGATACTGGAGGTAATGAGTTAGCAAGTGATTGGATGGCTTCAGTAAAGAAGGTATTAAAGGCATCAGCAATTTGTTTGGGATTCTCATGGGCTATCCCTGATAGGGTTGGTGTAGAAGTTTCTTTTTTCTAATAGTATTGATGTTTTAGTAGTATTTCTAAGCTGCTTAAATTTTAAATGATCAGCTGGGTTTTTAGTAATACTCCAGTTGGCCCACATTTTGTTTCTAAGTAGAATTTTCTGCCTAGTTTCTTTTGTTAGCCATAGAGCAGTTTTAGTCCTGTTCCTGAGAGTACAAGTAGGGGCATGGTAGTCCAAGATTTCTAAGAATTTAGTGTTGAAGTATGTCACTGCATCCTCAAGCTGGAGGTGTTTTAGAGGTGACCAATTACATGCACTTTGTTCATTTTGGAAGCTTTCAGGGTTGAAATGTTTATTGGATTGAGTGGTTCTATATGTGGTTGGGTAGAGAATATTAGTCTTTTGTCTAATTGTATATGTTAGTGAGTGATCGCTAATGTCATCTGGAAGAGTGCCTCCTTTATATGTTAGGGCTGAGTATGTGTTAGAATCCAATCTATGGTGCTTTCTTTATTGGTGGGTTTGTGGATTCTGGTAGGAGAGGTATTTGGGAGAAAGCATGAAGGTTTATGTGGTTAGTAGGATTAACAGTAGTACAGCTATTCCAGTCTATATTAAAGTCACCTAGCACTGTGGTTTCTTGTGGGTAGTTTGTGGAAAGCCAGCTAAGGATATTTTCAAGGGTGATGATGTTATTACCAGGAGGAAGATAGGAGCATATAATGTAGATGGACTTACAGGTGCTAATCTGAAGCTTAGTGATAAGAATTTCAGTATTAGTATCTGAAGGTGGTTGGACATCTAGTGAAGTAACTTGGAGCCCTGCTTTATATAGTATGGCTACTCCCCCACCCTTTTTGTTTAGGCAATCTAATCTCAAAATATTGTATCCTGGAGGGGTGATTTCATAGTCTCGGGTGGCAGGTTTTAACTATGTTTCAGTTAGACATAAGATGTCAAATGCATGTACCTCTAGGAGAGCATGAAGGTGAGTAACTTTATTGTTTATACTTCATATATTTAGGTGAGCTATGAATAGGGAGTTAGGAGGCCTTGTGGGGGTGTGAAAGGTAGAGGGATTAGGTCTATATGGGTTAGTGGGACAATTGTTGATGGGGTCTGGGTTGGGATGAATGTCACCATCCAGAAGGAGGTGTTGGTGAAGTCTATGTGTATGAATTAGGGATTTATAGAACATGGTTTGGGTTTTCTTGGCTTGGAGATATTTATAAGTAATATGGGCAACTCTATGATACTTTGGAAGGAGATAGCTGGCTGTTGATGTTATGTTGATATGTTTGTGGGTGGCTGATATAGCTGGTAGGGATGTTTGTTTAGAGGGGTGGTGGAAATTGGAATAGTTGAGATGTTCATAGGCTGTTAGGATATAGGGTAAAAAAGGAAAGGTAGAAGTGAATATAAGAGTAAGAGTTTAATGTATCTTGACATGGGTGCAATAGGCATTGTGATGGAGAAGTTGTAAGGTAGTGAAAAGGAGGTGCAGTATGTAATGATGAGGGAGGAGTGATGTATTACTTAGTGAATGCTACTTAACGAGAAGCAGTATTGGATTGGATAATGGGAATGTGGGTGTGGCTAGGGAAGTATAAGCATAGGAGCACTGGGGGTGGGTGGGAATTAGGGGTAGGGTAGGGGAGCGGACTGAGCCCACAGGGCGAATGGAGCGGGTTCAGACAAGTAAGTATGGAAGTTCAGAGAGAACAATCTGTGAATTGCTAAATTCCTATGAGGGTACTACCAGCTAGGTAAATGTAGGTAAAAATCCAGTGTAAGTGATAGTAGATGGGGGATCCCTGAGTGCACTAATGAGGAATGAAGTGGATGGAAAGAGAAATGTACAAGCAATCTAATACAGCACTGCTGCGAATTAAGTTAGGCTAGGAGAGAGATGGGGTAGAATGGGTGAGAAACGTGCCTAGTGAAGGCTGCCACCTGCTGGGAGAAAAATATATTGCAGCAGAAGTGACTGATAAGAAAATTAAAGTAGGGAAGGCTCTGCATAACAGCTACTGAGGTTACACAAGGAGAAGAAAGGTTTGTTTGCTAGGGGTAGAGAGGGGCATGGCTGCCTGGCATCCTGGCTAGGTAGCTTATTAAATACAGCTATAAGGTATTATAAGGTCAGTCATATGCCTAGGTTTGTAAAACACGTACTTCCTTGCTCCCTTTGGTACTACTACTCAGAAGTGAGGCGACAAGCTTCCTTATATTAAGGTTGAGTTGGCTGGTTTTATTTGAAAGGGGTCCTTATTCTCCGGGCAGGAAATCTCTGAAAGTCTCAATACAGTTTAGAAGGATGGAAAGCTATGTATGTTGGAGAGAGAGAGAGAGAATAAAAACAAATCACTATGATAGGTTAAGAATAAACAGCTTTACAGTAAGTAGGGTTAATACACAGGCATTCAGTCAGGTGCAACACATGGTTATTAATCTACACTTAATCACATTAGCAAAAAAAACACAGCAGCATAAGGATATTAGGTTAACAGGGCTTAAAGCAAAACAGGCTGGATCACATTATAATAAGGCACTGCTCAGAAAAAAGGACTACTAATGGTGAGATAGCAGTTATCGTTAGCCTACTACAAGCTGGCTAGGTCAACCTTACAACATTAACAGCTATGTTCTGTGAAATCTATGCTGTAAGCTCTTCTTAGTTCTAAAGAAGCACCCTTGTATATAATGTTTGAGAGGAGGCAGTTTGCTAATTACAGCCTTGCACAGCCTTATAATTACAAGTATTTCCCAGCTCCTATGAGCTATACACGGTCGCTAAAGCGTAGATAGTAGAACGCTACAGTTCTGTGAGATTCCCTCAGGCTAAAGCAATGATTTACTGTATGCAAGGGGCCGGTGTAGCATAGAATGTCTGGAATTGCGGTGATAACACAGTAAATTAAAAGTACAGGCTAGTTCTGTACAACACTAACCATGAAGGCTCTAACCACAGTTCCTAAAGAAGCACCCTAGTATGCTATGTTTGAGGGGAAGCTGTGTGCTAAATTACAGCACTGCACAACCTTTAAATCCCAGTATATTTCAACCCCTGAGAGCTATACACAGCCGCTAAAGCGTAGATAGTTAAATGCTACAGTTCCGTGAGATTCCATCAGGCTAAGGCAATAATTTACTGTATGCAAGGGGCCGATGTAGTAGTAGAATGCTCAGAACTACGAAGAATGACACAATAAATTACAATATCAGGCTAGTTCAATACAATAATAACCCTGAAGGCTCTGACCACAGCCTATTTCAGGATAATAAAACACTAGGAGTATCACAGCGTTCACTCAAGAAGTGGGGTAACCTACAACAGCTCCACGCAAGAAGCGCAGTTACAAGAAGCAGTTACAGTTGCAATTACAAAGACACAGATAAGCCAAACCAACTTAGATGGATTTGCTTTTAAATAATGTTACTGCTCACACCCTAAGCAAGTATGACATTTAAGGTACAATTCATTAGTACAAAGCAGGATAGCATCACTCACTCAGGGAAATGAGTTAGCGTACAACAGCTCCATGTGGGAAGCGCAGTTATAAAAAACATTACTAGGTCTATTAAGGCAAACACTGATAAGTTGAAACAACCTGGACAGTACTTTGTTGTAGAATGCAATTTCTGAGCACACTCTAAGCATCTATAACATTTGAGCAATATTCATTTATATAATCCAAAACAGCAAGTAAATGTAACTTACAGAGACTAAGACACTAGGGCCAGGAGCACACAGCAGCCAGAGGGAATACTCCAGGTAATAAAGATGGCGCCTCACAGGGCTGCACTGATTTATAGATTTGGAAAGGATGTGACGCATGAGAGGGAGGTGTGGGCAGGTAAATCCTAGGAGTGGCTAAGCTCTGGATTGGAGAGAGAGTATTTGGAGGGGTAACACATAGAGTGAAGTTAGGAGAGAGAGAGAAGGAAAGGGAGAGGAGGAAGGGACAGGATGTGGGATAGGAAAGTGGTTATCAGGAAGAAACGAAAACAAGAAAGAGCAAAAAAGGGAGTAAGTAGCAATATATCAGACAAGTAAATATGGAAGCTCAGAGAGAACAATCTGCGAATTGCTAAATTCCTATGGGGGTACTACCAGGTAGGTAAAGGTAGGTAAAAATCCAGTGTAAGTGATAGTAGAGGGGGGATCCCTGAGTGCACTAGTGAGGAATGATGTGGATGAAAAGAGAAATGTACAAGCAATCTAATACAGCACTGCTGCAAATTAAGTTAGGCTAGGAGAGAGATGGGGTAGAATGGGTGAGAAACGTGCCTAGTGAAGGCTGCCACCTGCTGAGAGAAAAATATATTGCAGCAGAAGCGACTGATAAGAGATAATGAAACTTAAAGTAGGGAAGGCTGTGCTTAACAGCTACTGAGGCTACACAAGGAGAAGAAAGGTTTGTTTGCTAGGGATAGAGAGGGGCATGGCTGCAGGGCATCCTGGCTAGGTAGCTTAGTAAATACAGCTATAAGGTATTTTAATAAGGTCAGTCATATGCCTAGGTTTGTAAAACACGTACTTCCTTGCTCCCTTCAGTACTAGGACTCAGAAGTGGGGCGACAAGCTTCCTTAGATTAAGGTTGAGTTGGCTGGTGTTTTGGAGTGATAGAATGACATATGGTATTATTATACTCAGCAAACAAGATCTTAGGTAACTCTAGGTGCATCATGGGATAGGGACTTGGCCTCGAGCTATCTGAAACCTCGAGCTTTGTAGTAGGCCAACTCGGAGCCGAGGATCGGCTCCGAACCCATCTGTAAGAATGAAGGCGAGATGAACAACTCACATGGAACGTTATGGTAAGTACATAACTTTTTTTTTTCCTTGCTAATCACTTCCTCTCAAATTATTCATCATTCTAGTAAATGTAGTTATGATGGTGTGGATACCTCTTCTAGGGCTGCTGTTTTTGGTTCAGTTATGAGGAGGTATTCTTGGCTTAGACTTCAATCTCTACCTGATGATATTAAAGCTAAGTTGATGGATGATCCTCTGGATGCTAATCTTTGGTCTGGGGAAGCTGCAGCTGGTTTTAAGTTTCTTCAGGATAAGGGTAAGGCCTTACTGGAGCTTAAACATGTGTTTGTTTCTCCTGTATCTAAATTTCAGAGAAATTAGCCTGCTAAGCCTGCCTTTGTTTGTAGGCAATCCCATCCCTCTACTAAAAGTAAGGAGGGTGGCAAACAGGTTCCTCATGCTAAGGCTACTCACTTTTCAACGACTCAGAAGCCTTCCTTTCTGGTCGAACCAGGTACTGTGTGTCTATCTGTCTCTTCCCAGCCACATTCCTCTTTCTCTTCGCCTTTCTCTTTCTCTTCCATTTTGGCTTCAGATCACTCAGGATTCTTGAGTTTTATCGATCATTCGTCATGGTGTGGAAATCCCATCCTGCTTTCATGGTCATTCCTCAGCCTCTTTGGGTACAACGTCCCTTTTTACCAGAGGTTCTTCAAGATCTCTTGTCTTACGGTATTATTCAGGGGATGCCTGTGTCCCAAAGGGGGAAAGGGTTCTAGTTCAGAATGTTTCTAGTGCCCAGAAAAGAGGGCACTTGGAGACCTATTCTAGACCTCTCTCATCTAAACACTTTTTTTAAGGTACCGTCCCTTCAGATGTTGTCCCTTCTGATTCTTTCTATCTTTTTCGCTCAGACCTGTGTGGTGTCTGTGGATCTCAAGGATGCTTATCTCCATATTCCGATTCATCCTCTTTTCAGGAAGTTTTTGCATTTCTCTGTTGTTTCCTGTCATTTTCAGTTCTTTGCTTTGCCTTTTTGGCCTTTCTACTGACCCAAAGGTGTTCACCAAATGCCTTGCTCCTGTGATTGCTTTTTTACAGACTTCAAGGGATCTGAATATTTCCTTACATGGACAACCTGTTGATTCAGGTGTCTTCTCCGGAGACCCTTTTGCAAAATATTAATTTTGCCGTATCTTTTCTTCAGAGCCTGGGGTTCACTGTAAATTTCAAAAAGTTTTCTCTGACTCCTTCTCTGGATCGTGTTTTTCTGGGTTGCAGGGTTCAGACGGTGCCGGTGCTTGCAACCCTGCCCCCGCCAGAGGCCTTAACTCTCATTTCTTTCTTTCACACTCTTCATCCTCTAGCTTTCATTACTGCCATGGAGTTTCTGAGAGTTTTGGGTTTCATGGCCTCCACCATTCTGATATTCCCACTGGTCAATCTTCATATGAGAAAGTTTCAGTGGTTTCTGAAGTCAGTGTAGCTTCAACATGCTCATCTTCTAGAATTTGTAGTTCCTGTTCTTACTTGCCTCAGACAGGAACTTCTCTGGTGGATTCAGCAGTTGTCTCTGAATCCAGGGATACTTTTTTATCCCTCTCTGCCCCTCTTCCCTCTCAGGAAATGTTCACAGATCCCTCAGATATGGGATGGGGGAAACTTTTGGCTCCCTAATGGTACAGAGGGTGTGGTCGCCTCATCAGCAGAAGGAGCACATCATTGTCAAAGAGATGAGAGCTCTTCTGCCGGCTCTTCAGGCCTTTCAGTCTCTTTTTCTCTCCAGAGCCTCTGAAGGTGTTCACAGCCAATACCATACTGATGAGGTATAGCAACAAGCAGGGAGGAACAAGATCTTATCTTTGCCGGTTGGCACTTCTGTTATGGGATCTTGCTGTCAAGTGTCAAGTGCCTCTTCAGGCAGTTTATATCCCTTCCAGTCAGAACATTGTGGCAGACACTCTGAGCAGGTCCTTAACTCAGTCCCATGAATGGATGCTTCAGAAGGACATGTTTCTGGACATTATCCACTAGTGGGGTACTCCTCAAGTGAATCTTTTTGCCTCCCCTCTGAACAGATAACTTTCTCTGTTTTGTGCCAGAGTCCCAGGTCCTCTGATATGGAAGGTGGATGCCCTGTCATTCTCTTGGAAGGAGATGTTTCTTTATGCATTCTCTCCCTTTCCCCTTATTCCAAACGTCCTGTTCAAAATTCAACTGGATGCTCCCAAAATCTTGTTGGTGACTCCCTTTTGTCCGCGACAGCACTGGTTCCTCCTTCTTCTACATCTAGCCAGGGGCAGTCATCACAAGTTACCTTACAGGTTGGATCTAATCACACAAAACAAGGGCTCTCTTATCCCTCTCCACCAGTCCACGCTTTAACTGACACTGTGTGTGATAGGATTTGGATTTCTCATAGACACCTTTTTTCTGAGGATGTGCTTTAAGACCTGCAGAGGCCAGGAGACCTATGACTAGGAAATCCTACTTATCCAAATGGAAAAGTTTTTCTTTTTGGTGTCTGTCTTGTAACCTGGACCCACTTACTATGGATGTTCCTTTGGTTCTTTCTTATTTGTGTGAGTTGTGCAATGCTGGTTTGGCCTATTCTTTTATTAAGGCCCACCTATCAGCTGTATCTGCTTGTCTGCCTTTTTCTCTTCCTTCAGCTGCTAGATTTGAGGTCAAACAATTTCTTAAAGGCAGCCTTAATATTAGACCTCCCAGTAAGCCTGTTCCTCCTCCCCGTGATCTTAATTTTGTTTTGGAGAAGTTGACTCAGGCTCCTTTTAAGCCTGCTGCTTCAGCTTCCTTGCAACATTGTTCCTGGAAGACTATTCTTTTGTCAGTGCTTACTTTGGACAGACGGGTGTCTTGAGTTACAGGCCCTTATAGCTTGTCCTTCCCTTTTTGATTTTTTTGTGAGGACAGAGTGTCCTTGCGCACAAACCCTTTTACTCCGAAGGTGGTTAATGAGCTGTCACTTAGTCTATTAATCTGTCTACTTTCTTCCCCTCTCTGCAAAATGACAGTGAGAGGGTGCTGCATACTTTGGACATGCATTGGCAACTTAGGATTTATTTGGATATGACCAAGGCTATTGGAAAATCTGATCAGTTATTTGTTTCTTTTCATCCTAAATCTTTGGGACTTGCTGTATCCAAGCAAAATATTTCTTCTTGGATTTCTGAGGCTGTTTCTTTTTGTTACTCATTTGATGGCAAGAGCCTTCCTTTTTCAATTAAGGCTCATTCTACTAGAGCTGTGGCTTCTTCTGGTACCTTTTTCAAAGGCTTAGATACTAATTCTATACTTGAAGCAGCTACATGGACTTCTGTGTATACCTATACCAAGCACTACAAGTTGGATGGTGTCTCTAAAGCTAGGGCTGGTTTTGCTAGTTCAACTCTTTATGTTTTTTAGGAGACTCTTCTGCCCCTTCCTTTTCCCAAGTTTCCTCTTGAGCTTTGACACTCTCCCATATGTTTAAGAATATTGCAGCAGTGAATGTAAGGACATAGTACTGTTGTGTAAAATCTTACCATAACGATAGATGTCCTTGCTTTCACTGCTGAAGTATTCGCTCCCTCCCTCCATCCCCTAGTTCTTTACCTTCCTGGATGTACACATTACCTCTTGGGTTCCTTGGACTGGTGTTTCTTCTGATTCAATTAGTTCTGATTTTGGTAGGTCTGAACATCACCTTTATGCCCTACATTATGCAGGGAGCATATGATGACGTTTGGCATACCTTTTAAATTCAAGAGTTTTTGGAAGACTGGCCGGACATCGGGCTTCCACGGCAGAGAATCTCATATGTTTATGAATACTGCAGCAGTGAACGCAAGGACATTTACCATTATGGTTAGATTTTACACAACTGTACTTTCCCAGTAAATCAGAGTAAAAAAAACAGCTTGGTTAGGTAAGAAAAGTGTTTTTTACCCAAAGACAGGTCTTCAGTGATTCTGTAGCATTGGGCTTTTCAAAGCCTTTTGATGGCCAATATCCTTAAACAGAAGGAATCTGACTCAGGCTGATGTGAACACTGGCGGTGTCCTGACTTTTCAAAGGCCACTGTTGCCTTTGATGTTTTCCTGTTTTTTTTTTTTTTTTTTTTAAGTTAAATGGTAATGTTTTTCAGCTGGTAGTCATTAGGACTGGATTTGCCCAAGTGTCATTCTGGTCTGTTCCTCCTCAAAACACATTGTGTGCATCTATATTGCTGTTTCCTTCCACAGCACTATTATTTGACATTTTAACTACACTTGCCACAGGAGAATATTTGCTAGCTTCATTTTTACCAGTAGTCACCAGATATTTTGCAGTAACAGGTAACAGAGCAGGTTGAGTTATAGGGACGGAAATTGTTGATTGATGGCATGCTTTACTCAGATTAAGATGTATGGCTCTGTGGTACCAGAGATACTGTACACATTGTCATTTGTTCAGAATTTCCATTCTTTGCTGGCCCCTTCTTGAATGATTATGAAATTTGAATCACAACTTCAGGTAACCTGTCGGCTGCTTGCTCAAACATTTGCAGAGATTTCAGAACAGGTATTGACTCTGGTTACCCAGCAAACATTGATAACATCATTAATGGTCATCCTAGTTTTGCATTACCTGCATACAATGCAGACTGCTGAGGAACAATGGAGGAATGAATAGCAAAATTTTACTGTAGCTAACCCCTGGAAAAAAAAAATGACATAACTTAAAAGGTTCACAGAACACATTAGCAGTTATATTGAATTCATCACACTCACCTCAACAGCATTGTAAATATGTATGGTATTCACCATTTTTCAAATCATTATTTTTGTAAAAGTAAGTGGAGGGTGTTGTTTTACTACACTACCCATCTTAAAAACACAGCAACAACCAGTGTTTATAAACTATACCTTACCCCCTCTCATCTATATCTTAAGATAGAGGGGGTTTAACGGGCACCAGTCACCTTGTAGTCGGAATTCCTGTAAGTAAAGTGCACCATATTGTTTGAAAATATACAGCCCAAAACACAAGCACATTATTCTAAAAGTCATGCCAGTGGTGTGACAGTTCTGTCCTCAAAATATTTTAGGAAGAGGGTGGGTTTAGTAAAATTATGCAGAAGAAGTTACCACATACCCCTATCAATCGGAGTCATTCTGAATATCATAGGACTATAAGAACAAAGGAAGTTACCCGGCAAACAGTTACTAGGAACATTAGATACCTAGACCTTAAGCACCCTTAAGAAAACTATGCTAATAATGCTCACCTCCTTTATTTTGGATGGTTGTACAGGTAAACCTGTGGGTGAATGTGTGAATGTCCTTCCATTCACCTGTGTTGGCTTTGAAAGTGGTCATAGTATTACTATACTGATGTATAGAGGAGATTTGCTCCACAAGTGGGAAATGCATTGGTTTATCAGTCTTTGTGCCCAGTGAGTTTTGTCTATGTATTGTTGTAAAGTCTTTTGTGTGAGTGCTTGAGATGTTTGTCCTGCTAAGACAGGAGGTCAGCTAGAGCTAGTGCCTTCATGCCATGTAAGGCTAAACATAGATCACCACAAAGGAACTTTTAAGTCATGGAATGCAAAGATAGATAAGCTAACATGTCAAGAAAGCTGAGGTTTTAAGATGCTTGATTTTCTTAAGTATTTCTGTTTTCTAGGTGGATAATGTGCTTGTACCTGCTGAGAGAGACAATCTGATATTGTTAATCCTTGTTCATTCCTTACATGTGGGTATCAGTTCCAACCTTGGAACCGAGCCGACCATCTTCCAAGCTGGCGTCAGCTACAAACTCTCAAGCTAAAACTCTTACCCAGAATTCCCCTCTCCCTTTTACCCCAGATTTCGTTTGCCGCATCGCCATTCGGTCGTGTCAAGCTACTTCTCTTGAGCTGAGTACAATATTTTGTTGTCATATTAGTCTAATACAACGTTTTCTCTCAGAAAAGTTACTAAATTGTTTTCTCTTACCTTATCGCATTTAGCGACTATCCCTTCTTGAATTTTTTTCAATCCCCTTCATCCTATTTACCGCGAGGTATTTTCTTCTTTACCATCGCTGGTAAACCCCTTTTCCTCCTTACCTTCGGGTATTTCTTATACCATTGCTGGTATTCTTTCTGATTTCCTTCTTTCCTATCATGGCAGATAAAAAAGGTAGTCCAGGATTTAAGAGATGTTCATATTGTGGCCATAAATTGCCTACTTCAGATGCACATTCTCTGTGTGTCTACTGCTTGGGTGAGCCTCATTTATCAGTTGACCCGCCCGGTGGAATTTGTAAGAACTTCTCTAACAGGACGTTGACTGAGAGGAAAAATAAATTGTTATTGAAGGGGCTACTTAAATCTCCTTTTTCAGAGGCTATTTCTGGGTCGGAGGCTTCAACCCCTCCAAGATCCCATAAGAAAAGGACTGATGAACATTCAAAGGCCAAGTCTCTTCCTTCATCCCCGGCTGGGGACTCCCACCAACCGAGACCCAAGAAGGCTAAGCTTTCTACTTCGTATCTAACTTTTTCGGCTCCAGCGCTTTCGGTGCCTAGACCATCGGCACCATCTGTGATTTCGGCACAGACTAGCGTGCCCTTTACCATATCGGTACAGAGGGGCTCCTCAGTTCAGACTTTTCCACCGGCACCGACTATCCAGTCGATGCAGAAAGTTAGCACATTGGCTCCGACACCTTACCCGGAACTGACAACTCAGTTATTGACACTGATTTTTTCGGTCCCAGCCTTGGCGCCGACAACCACTTCGGCACCGACCTTATTGTCCGTGCAGACCATGGCTTCGGCACCAATGATTTCCTCGGTGCAGACACCTGTAGTTCAGTCCCTTACGGCCCCGTTGTTTTCAGTGCAGACTGGTGAGGTGGACACCAAGCTTGCCCCATCTTTGGATAGACCTGACTCTCCCTCAGCCGTGTCTGTGAAATCCACTAGGAGCCTCTCTGAACACGACGTGTTGCGTCTTGTGGATCAAGTGCTTTTGGCCAGAGGTATCCCTCCCCCCAGGACCTATCCTTCCTTGGGAGGTGATCACCCTTTGCCAAAGACCCTTACTTATTCTTCTCCTTCATTGCCTTTGAAGTCCCTTGCTATAGCACAGTCTTCCCCCTCTACGGTTCCCTTTATGGACCTCACTAAGGAATCGCAGTTGCCTTTGTGGCAGGAGAGTCTTGCTATGACCCAGGATGTCAGCTGTGGCGTACGTAATTTGGTGTTTCACAGCCATCCAGGGACTCCGAGTTGGCAGGCTGAGACACTTAGGGGAGGGGTGCCCCCTGTCATGGACACTCACTCCTCTTCAGGTGGACCGGCCTTCCAACTAATGGAGAAGGCTTTGGCATCTGCTGGCGATACTGTGCTGTCAATCTCCCCGCCCTCCTCTGGACCGCAATGTACACAGGTTACTCCTAGCGGACACTGGGCGCAAGGGCCTCAGGATGTACTCCCACAGGAAACCTCTTTTGCATTGTCTTCCCCAGCTTCTCCCTCTGAGGAAGTTCATTGAAAAAGCTCGTGCAAGAGGAAGCACATGGATTCCACAGAGGAGTCCCTTACTGAAGACACAGACTTTGATGATGGGGAAGGGTCCCCTCGGTCACCCTCTGAGGTATCCTTTGGTGATATCCTCGAAATCCTTAAACAGAGAGGTGACTGGCAGCCCTCTAAACTGACCTCTGAAGAGTCTGTGTTCCTGCAGGCCTTTTGCGCCTGGCCCCCTACCTCCTGGGTTACTCCACCTGCCGACAAACTGGTCCGGCTCGTTGTGCAGCGTGCGTGTAATGCTCCTGACACCGTTGAGGCCATTCCCCGGAGGCCAGGTAAAATGTTGTCCCCGCCTGCTACTGACCCCCATTGGTCCAAAGGTCTTCCTGTAGATGCTCTGGTGGTGGCGGCCGCAACCAAGAAGGACCTGGCGGACGAAGAAAGCCAGACTGTCCATCTGCCCAATAAAGAGTCCCAGGCTCTGGACAGAATAGGGAAGCATACTTTTGCATCAGCGACCTTTGCAATCAGGTCCCTGAATTATATGGCACACTTTACCAGGCTTCAAAGGGATTTAATTTCTGAGCTCTCTGAAACTTTGGATGGTGCCGTGTCTGATGAGGTCCGTGACAAAGTGGCCTCTCAGCTGGCCACCATTGAATCAATATCAAACTCCTCCATGCGCCTGATATCTCACGCATCAGAAGGAGCAGCTAGAGCGGCGAGTTCAGGCATTGTTTTGAGATGACATGCCTGGATGCGCTTATGTAATTTTACAGAATCCTTCAAGGCTTCCTTTCTCAATGCTCCCATCGAAGCCTCTTCATTGTTTGGACCCAAGGTTAAAAGCACACTGGCCAGATGTGAACAGGATGGTAAGACCCTTTCTGCTGTGGGTGTCTGTTATTTTTCCCCTAAACATGCTTTCTCTAGAAACCAGAAGAGTGGGAAGATATGGTACAAAAAGTCTCAGGGTCCTTTCTGTGACTCACAGGCCGAGTTCTCCCCTAGAGGCAGAGGGGGAAACTGACAGGGAAGACGCCCTTTTCGGGGCAGAGGGGGTCTGCGTAACCAGGGTTCCAGGGACTCTTTTCCTGGCCAATCCAACCAGCGCTTCTGAAGAGCAGCCTAATTCCTTTCCTCTGGAGGTGGTTGGGGGTCGTTTCTCCTTGTACCCTTCTGCCTGGCTAACCACCATCACCGACTCTTGGGTAAAAAGGATAATAACCAGAGGTTACCATATTCCCTTCGATCTTTGTCCTGCCCCCCCAACAAACTTACCCGAAGTTCCACCCAGTCAAAGGGAAGAAGCAGCATTAGAGCTAGCAAAGCTGCTAAGAAAAAGAGTCATCCAAATAGTCCCTCCAGACCAGATAGGATCCGGATTCTACTCAAGACTATTTTTGGTGCCAAAGAAAACCGGGGACTGAAGACCAATTTTGGATCTCAGTGTATTGAACAAGTTTGTAAGAGTACAAAATTCAGGATGGTCACAATACAGTCTATCCTTCTGCTTTTGGAAAAAGATGATTGGATGTGCTCGTTAGATCTTCAAGATGCGTACTACCACATAAAAGTGGACAGGCCATCAAGAAGATTTCTGCGCTTCCATGCGGGAGCCAGTCACTACCAGTTCAGAGTACTGCCCTTCAGACTCTCTACAGCCCCCAGAGTGTTCACAAAGTGCATGGCAGTCGTCACAGCTCACTTGCGACTACAAGGATTCCAGGTGTTTCCATACCTAGACGACTGGCTCATCTCCACCCCCACCAGACATCTATTGGAAGAAGCCCTGGCATGCTCTCTTCTCACTGCAGAAAGGCTAGGCATAACCATAAACTGGCAAAAATCCAATCTTGCCCCATCTCAGTCCACAGAATTCATAGGGGTCATCTTGGATACAAAGAATTGCAGAGCATCCATTCCAGAGCACAGAATCCTAAGGATAAAGCAACAACTGATCCCAATCCTTTCAAGGGAGAAATCCATAGCTCATTCTGTCCTACAGCTGTTGGGTTCCATGGCAGCCTCCATCACCATTGTACCCTTGGCCAGGTTTCACATAAGGCTTCTACAATGGCTACTGCTCACCCAATGATATCCTTTTCAGTATCCTCTTTCAGCCAAGATTCGAGTAACTCACAGGTGCAAACAGGATTTAAATTGGTGTATAACCCACAACCCGTCACAATGGTCTCGCCCCTTCTCCCCCCAGCAGCCCAAGGCTACAGTGACCACGGATGCCTCCCTGATGGGGTGGGGGGGGGGGCTATGTCAGGGACAGACAGTCCAAGGTACTTGGTCCGAATTGGAGGCCCAACTGCATATAAATGTTCTAGAGCTGAGGGTGGTGCTTCTGGCGTTGCAAGCATTCGATCCCCTGCTGCCGTCTGGGACTATTGTGATCCAATCAGACAACATGGCGGTGGTCTGGTACATCAACAAACAGGGCAGAATCAAATCTTACCCACTTTGTCGATAGGCCATGAGGATTTGGCAATGGGCAATGGCTACCAACCGTTTTCTTCTAGCAACGCACATTCCCGGGAGTTCCAACGTGATAGCAAACAGACTCAGCAGGTGCATTCTACAACCTCACGAGTGGTCCCTGAATCCCTTGATAGCGGCGGAGAACTTCCACTACTGGGGCCTTCCTTGCTGCAATCTCTTTGCATCGCCGACCAACTACAAATGCAGCAACTACTTCGCCCTGATTCCCCCTCATGGACAGTCACCCAGGGACGCTCTAGTCCACGATTGGCCCTCGGGTCTTCTTTATGCATTTCCACCTCTCCCCCTCATTCCCCAGTTTCTGAAGAAAGCCCGCCGGTTGAAGAGTAAGGTGATCCTCATTGCACCATATTGGCCTCATCAGATTTGGTTCCCCTTCCTTTGGACTCACCTGCTAGATCAACCATGGATTCTCAATCCAACCCCGGGGTTGATCGCCCATCCGCAGAATCTGATTCATCCCAACTTGGATAGCCTGAAGCTCACAGCTTGGCTCTTCCAATTCCCTTGATTGCCAGGCAGAATGATATTTCTTTGCTAGTACGGGACATTCTTATTGCATCTCATAAGTCTTCCACTAGAATTACTTATCTAAGCAAGTGGAAAAGATTTACCTGTTGGATGAAAGAAAAGCAAGTAGATCCCTTTTCAGCACCAGTGTCGATAGTACTAGAGTATCTAGCCGACCTATTTCAATCGGGTCTATCGGCCTTTACCATTAGAGTTCATTTGGCTGCAATATCTAATTTCGATGAGGGTGTCCAAGACTCCTCTCTTATGTCACACAAATTATGCAAGACCTTCATAAAAGGTGTGAATCATCTGAAGCCCCCTTTTAGAGAACCTATTCAACCATGGGACCTGTCATTAGTTCTACAAGCTCTGACAATGCCACCTTTCGAACCAGCTTCTTCTTGCGACCTCATATACATGTCATGGAAAACATTGTTTTTGGTCGCCATTACTTCTGCCAGACATATCTCTGAGCTTCAAGCCTTATGCATCAAGAGTCCATACTTGATTTTTCATAGAGATTGAGTGTCATTGAGAACTAATCCTTCGTTTCTGCCAAAAGTGATCTCTGAAATGCCCATTAACCAAACCATTGAATTGCCAGTTTTCTTTCCCAACTATTCAAACAAAGGAGAGTATTGCCTACATACCCTAGATATTCACAGGCAAATTCGTTTATACTTGAACAGGACTAAGGCCTCTCGTAAATCAGACCAGTTATTTTTGGCCTATTCTGGACCTAGATTAGGATGTGCTGTTGCTAAGGTCACATTGGCTAGATGGTTGAAAGACTGTGTGACCTTCATTTATACACAATGTAATATTCCATTGCCAACTACCATAAAGGCTCATTCAACAAGGTCGGTGGCAACTTCTGCTGCCTTCCATGCCAGAGCTTCTTTACATGACATCTGTGCAGCTGCAAATTGGGCTACGCCTCATACCTTCATCAATCATTACAGATTTGGCCTCCAGGGGAAGAGCATCTTTTGGTTCTGTGGTGCTCAGGAATGTCCTTCCATGAGAGCCTCCCAGGAATAGAGGTAGCTGGGGACTCTGTCCCACACGTAAGGAATGAATGAGGATTAACAATATCAGATAAAGAAGTTATGTCTTACCATAACGTTCCATCTGTATTGTTGATCCTCGTTCAGTCATTACGACCCTCCCTCCTTCCCCCTCCTGTGGCTTCTAGTGGATCTCACCATCCGGTTCTTTTAGGTCATTTGACCAGAGGCAGCCTCTACCTTCTTTTGATTTGCAAACTCAATCTGAGGTAACAGGGAGAGGGGAATTCTGGGTAAGAGTTTTAGCTCGAGAGTTTGTAGCTGACGCGAGCTTGGAAGATGGCCGGCTCGGTTACGATACCCACACGTAATGACTGAATGAGGATCAACAATACAGATGGAACGTTATGGTAAGACATAACTTCTTTTTATGTTCAGTCAGTGGTCTAATGTGGAAGGAGTACAGAAGAATAATGGCATTCTTAGGGCTAGAAGAAATTCCTTTGGATATCATTTGGGCTAGACAGAAGGATTCCTTAACTATTGTGGAGGCATGGTGGCCAGATGAGAGTGAGTCGAGGTCTCTTGTAACATTACCAGATGTAGAGAAGTATTGTTTATATTTATTTGTATGTTTTCTTTGTTAACCAGGTAGCTAACTGAAGCCACAAAAGCGGTATCTTTTCAGAGGTGGCCCAGGTAGAAAAGCTCCACGGTTGTGATAAAAACAATTACATCAAAAACATCTGGAGTTAACACTGCTGCTGTTGTGTGACTATTTTGGAATTTTTCTTTTAAGATTTGAGTAGTTGCCCTTTTTTTCTTTTGCTCTTACTTTCTTTGTTTTTCTGTAAAGTTGTCTTTCTTGGAGATTTAAAAGTTTTTTGGTCAGGGTCATTTAGGTAAGATTTGTCTTCCATTCTCTGACTGCAAAGAGATTAAGTCAAGCTAATTTGTTGGCAGAGCTGAGAAGTAGCATTTTTTATTTAAGGTAAGAGAATAAGAAAAGGTTTTAATCTTTTAGAGCTGCCACTGCTCTGGGACTCCTGCTGTTGTCTGACAGTTTTTCACACTTATAACTGCCCTTAGGCATAGTCCACCTAGGTGGGCGTCTAGGGCACTTCTCTAGCTGGGGCACTTTTCAAGTATTTATTTGTTCATTTTTTTTTTGTAGTAAAGAAATGTTTTTTTTTTTTTTAAATGTGTTGAATGAATACAGGAAAAACTGAAGAGTAAAACAAACTGAGGAAAAATGAAAAAAGTAATCTTTATGGTGTAGGTAGACCAGGATGGGGGTACCAGGTGGTGTGGGGTGTGCTGTGGAGCCCTTTTGCCTAGGACTCTAGCTGACCAAAGGCCAGCCCTGTTCACACCTGCCCATCCTGTCCCTGCTGTGCTTTTAAGCATAATGGATTTTGATTGCTGGTTACTACTGTAAATTTAACCATGGAAGTTCCTCCCAGTCTCTTTTCGTCTGCTTATACTAATGAGCATTAGAACATCAAATTGGAAAGGTTCCTCATTAGACTGTTAAAACCTGAGTTATCCTCTCTTTCGTATTTTCCGATCAATGTAGGGCACACTCCAATAGTCAAGAGTATTAATCCCCTTTTCCCATCTTAATTATAACATCTGCATCATTTGGCATAAGATCACCAAAGAGCTTTTGAACCACTTCTCAGGAATTATCGTGGGATTAGTGCTTCTGTCTTGTTCCTAATGAGAGAGGTAGTGGGGGAATGTTTAATTACCTTTCTAAAGGCTACCTGTCACTGGCAGCGTGAAACCTAATTCTGAGGGGGGTTAGTGCTACTGTTATGCTTCTGATGAGAAAAGTAGCACAGGGACATTAATTCCTGTTTCTGATTGGGCAATATATGTAAGGCTTTCCTGACTGGTCTAGATGCCATTTTGGCGGAAACCCTTTCAGTTTTAAATTCTGGATCATTATGCAGATTTGGAATGCCTTACACTGAGCTGCTTACTTGCTATCCAGGGCATTTAACAGATGGAGGTTACAACAAGCTTACAGACCCCTGCAACATCTGGGATGAGACTGTTGATCAGGAATTAGCTTAGGATTAGTTGTACTTATAGTGAGACAAGGAGCAAAGGGATATTGACTTCTAGTTGCATATATCTGTAGTGAGACTTGTACTAGTAGTAGCCAGGTAAAAAACAATGGGAGAACCACAAATATTCATTATTCTTGGCAAACTAAATTCATTTAACTAAGTACCATTAGATTAGCTAACATCTGACCTAACTTCAAAGTGTCACCCTAAATATTTAATTTGTATACCTTCAGGGTATATACTGTTGTGGTCTCCCTCCAACCCATGAATACTTCGACCTGCTTTAGTCCTCCTGTCTTTGGCAGCACAGCTCAGCAGTGTGCTGTCGTCTCATCTGTGGCTATTCTGATTACATTAGGTGTTCTAAGGAAGTGTAGCAACTGCATTATGCATTGTCATTCCTTCTATCAGCTGGTAGTACAATCTACAAGAGATGCAGATATTTAAAAAACATAGAGGCAAACCTTTTGCATCAGCCCACTATTGGTAAGCATAATGCCTCCACAATACCACATCTGTCACAACATGACACTAGACTGATAACATACACTGAGTCTATAAAGAAAAATTTGCTAAAGCCTCATAGAACATATGCTAAAAGTTCATAGCCTCCAACACACAAGGCAGCATCTAGTCCTCCTTCACTCATATGTACTGCAGATCCACATTGCTGACTCAAAAGTCAGCAGACAAGCAGGCTTAAACCTATAAACCCATTAAGTCTGCTTCCATACAAGGAAATGTTTTAGCCATAGGTAACCCTGTATTTGGACATACAGACTTCACATTCATCAGATTGGACAAGAACAGTTGGACTTTAAGCTAGTTATCCGGTACCAAGATCCATGATGTCACAAAAGCTGTAAGGTCCCTTAAAACCAGACAAAAATAAATGCAGCCTACTGGCAGCCCATGTGACAGTAAATGACCTTAGGTATTCTGCCCGGAGGAACATATAGACAGACATGCTGGAACATTTGCTTGTCTGTCTGCACGCAGAGAGACATGCTGGAATGTATGCATTTGTTAGAGGCAAAAATACACTGGTCTTTAGTATTTTGCTTTGACCAAGAATTATACCATGATAACAATGCAAGATAATTAGCTTCAATAGTTCATAGGTAAGTACTAGACTAGCTGCCTTTGTGAGTCAATTTAAGATGAGCCACTTTCCCTTTTGGTGCTTGAATTAACCTATCCCATTTGGTGTCAGATTGGCCTTACCCATCCCATAGTCCCCTGGTAAGAATAAGTGGGATCATACCTTAGATAATTTGAAGGGACCCATGAATGGAATAAAGCATTTAGGAGCTGCCTCTGTCCATTAGTAGTACAAGGGGCAGTCCTGGGATAAATTTTCTATTACCCATCCATAGATCCAAGTTGTCCTTGAATATGGACAGGGATGAGCTTTAGTTTACATGGATGGGGGGTCTGTTTCAGAGCAACTGTATCCTCTGCAAGATATATTTTCCCCTCCAAACCATTCTGTTGATGTTGCAGAAGAGATTTAGATCCTTAGACCAAGTATTTCTGATGTCTTTTGACTTGCTGGTGTGCAGTAGGTCCATCCGTACTAGGTCAGGGGATGGCTTGTATGCCAGACACAAGTCACTTCTTAGCAGCCTGTAGGATACCGAGTATAGTGACAGGGAGTTTGAGTCAGTCTATAAAGGGCATACTGTTTATGTCTTGTATTCTTTTAGTAAGGTATCTCTGGGCATTCCAGTTGTTGCATGTATCTGTACAGATACATGCCAAAGGAGGAATTATACTGAGTAATTAGCCAAATGAGGGCTGACGAAAGGGAGGCAATGGCATCTCTAGATCTAGATAGAGTCCTTTTTTTTTTTTTATAAAAATATAGAAGGACTTTCTTACAACAGTGGACACGTGTTGATTGAAAGTTAGGTCACTGTCTGCATAAGTTCCCAAAATCCTTTACAACTGGGTCAACTCTTAGGAAGCATATTTTCAGTGTGGTAGTCTCTTGGGGTAGATAGCTTCCTAAAGGATACAATAATTTGTTGGTATTTTGTTTCAGTCCATGATTCTGACACCAGTTATTTGTTTGGGACAAACTTTCCTGCAGGATGGCTAGGTTATTTGGGGATTCAGTGACAACTTCTAGCTTGCAGTCATCTGCAAACTTTGTCAGCCAGAGCCCTTTGGTACTGAATTTTATTTCAGAAATAGATGACAAACAGGAGAGGTCCATGCACAGAAACCTGGGGGACTCCACTGGTGACTGGTTTCTTTGTGGAGGTAGCTTCCCCTATTTTGATCTCCTGTATCCTATCTGTCAGCCAGTTGGCAATCCAGTGGGTGATATATGGAGTTATTCCCAGTTTATTTAGCTTTTCTACTGTGCCTGAGTGGAGGATTGTGCCAAAAGCTTTGGCCAGGTCTTGGTATGCGTTGTGTATTGTTTTACCTTCATCCATTGCTTTGGCGACCTTTTCAAAAATGTCCATCAGGTTGAGTATCGTCTCATACCAGGGCTTCTGCATACTGGCTAATGTCTTTGTAGTCCCAGTAGCGCCATTTTTAGTCAGAGTTCCTCTACTGGGTTGTGGGAGCAGAGTCTCTCCTTGTGGTTGCACAAGCAGGCGTGAATTACCTGAGGCACTGCACCCAATGGACATGCAGAGAAGTGTGATGGAAGTTACTATGCATGTGATGTTCATCATTCCCATTCTACCAGTGGCACTTTGGGTTATCTGCCAAAGTAACCCAGTATTGGACAGCTTTAAGACTCCCCTCCCTCTGTCTTCCTCTAACAGCAGATTGACTGAGCATATACTGAGAGGGGAAGCCTTCAGCTGTGATAGGAAGTGAGTGTTCAGTCTTTTTCTGCCATTCCAAGAAGAAAGTTCTTTGAGTCTTCACTGGATCCAATGTTGATTTTCCAGCTTAAGCTCAGATAAGCCCCATTTGGGGACTCCTTCCTCTCATTTTATTCTTAGACTTATTATTCTCTTTCTATTTTTATGCTTATTTAAAAATATTTATGTTAATATTTTATTTCTGTCAACATTTGCAGTAATTTCTGTGGGAATTTCTGATTGTAGCAGTGTTTATTTGGCTTCTCTCTTTGACAAAAGTTTGTTTTTGGTGTGTCTGAAGAAACGTTCAGTATTTCTGTGAGAAATGCATGTGTATGTGTTTGTATACTGTTAGAGACTAGATGCTTGTCTTTACTGTTGTTACTCTGCTTTATTTTCATCATTTGACAGGAGAATATTGCAGAGCTTGTATTTCTTCAACATTTATATATCATCTACTTTATGAATGACTCTGCTCTGTGTGTTTTTAACATTGGATCACAGTTTTATAGCAGATGAAGTCATTTGTATGTACTGTGGAGATTTTACTCTCTCTGACAAGTAGATATAGTTTAAATTGCTATTAAATGTTAATCCGATGTTGTCCATTTCATTCATTCCTCAACTGATGAGTCTCAGATCCGACTTGGCCGCAACTATCTCTCTTGGCTCGCCCTAAATGTGCCTTACGAAACCATTATACTTGGCAACGTAAATATAGATTGGACCACTCTTTCGTCCTCATCTCCTACTCATAGTCTCAATCTGTATGGCTTCCACCAACTAATATCTTTGTACTAATCGCTTAGTACAACAGAAGCTCTACTTCAGGACCTATAATAGACTGGATCCTTACTGTCTCTACCATAACCCCAACATTCTCCCCAACTCTCTAAGTGACCATTCTCCTATTTATATCCATAGATACTCCCAAAACCCTCCAAAAGAACACCTTTACAGAGAATGTTGTGATCTGACTCACTTCATTCCAGACAATTTCATCTCCACTTTGTCCAACATAAACTGGTCCTTCCTTAAAAACCTCCCCCTTAATGATGTAACATCTTACAATACTCTATTTCTAGATGTACTAAACTCAGTGACACCTTCCAGGAAAATCAGAGTAAAATCAAAATGTGCTTCCTGGTTAACTAAGCAAGCA